>NW_023505883.1:0-108678 GCF_004664715.2 Peromyscus leucopus | reverse complement strand
AGGTTTTGGCATCCTAACAATGCATACCATTACTACTAACAGCACTGATAGTAACAGCACACATTATAGCTAATGTTTGCAAACTTATACCATGGAATAGCTACATGTAGTGGTAGCACAATGGGTTTCAATTAGCATGACCTCCCCAAACCCATGGTCCTTGGGCACTGAGAGACATTTTTGATTGCTAAACCTTGAGATAGGAGGCTGGAGGGATGGCAAAGAGCACTTGCTGTTCTTGCAGAGGATCCAAGTTTGGTTTCCAGCACCCACATTGTGTGGCTCACAATCACCTATAACTCCAGCTCCAGGGCCTCCAATGCCCTCTTCTAGTTTCTGTGGTTACCTACATGTGCATAGTATACATACACTCACTGACTCATGTATACACAATAGATGATAGATAGATAGATAGATAGATAGATAGATAGATAGATAGATAGAAATGATAGATAATAAATCTTTTTTTAAAGGATTTTGTTGATTCTCTGTTTTATTTCTATTCTAATCAAACTTTCTGTTTCTGTTCCAAGCATTTCCATACTTCTGCAAACTTTTGGCTTGTTATTTTCTGGTTCCTGGAGGTGTCCAGGTTGAACTATCATGTCAGGTCAAACCAAAGTCCAGGTTGAACTTTGGATGTCAATACTTACATCTGCTTGCCTCCCACTTTGCATCATCTCCTAAGTTTTAGTATATTGTATCATCATTTTCATCTATTTTGAGATTTATTCCCTTTGACTTTTTCTTTTGTGAAACGGTGGTTCAAAAATGTATTCCATAGTGTGTGTTTACTGCTGTGGGATGTCTTCATGTATGCTGTGAATATGTGTTACTCCCATTGGCTAATAAATAAAGCTGCATTGGCCTATGGCAGGGCAGGATGGAGCCAGGTAGAAAAATCCAAGAGATAATGAAAGGAGAAAGGAGAGTAAGGGGAGACGCCAACCACCATCCAAGGGGCAGCATGTAATGGGATGCAGGTAACACCACAGAACACATGGCGATACATAGATTAATAGTTATGGGTTAAGTTAAGTTGTAAGAACTACCTAGCAAGAAGCCTGAGCCAATTGGTCATAGAATTTGCAATTAATATTAAGCCCCTCAGTGATTATTTTATAAGTGGCTATGGGACCATGGGGCCAGGTGAGACCAGAGAAACATGGGACCATGGGGCCAGGTGGGACCAGAGAAACTTTGTGGCTATATTTGATACCCAACATGGGGCACAAACCAATGACCCTAAGATTAGAGTCTCATGCTAAAAAAAAAAAAAAAAAAAAAAAAAAAAAAAAAAAAAAATGGTTTCTAGGCTACATGCTGCTGGATGGAGGCATAGAACCACTGTTTCCTAGAGTCAGCAGTGAGCAAGGTTCCCCCAGAGCTGGCAGTAAACGTACCTCCACCATGTTGGGAAGCTGAGGTAGGCAAAGCCAGCAGCCAGGCTGCTGCTTTGGTCCTCATCATACTACAGTTTAAATCAATGGTCAAAAAATGATTACAGATTCACAATAAGACAGATTCAGATGGTATAAAACTCTAAATGGTTTACAGTATGTGTAAAAATGTTTATAGGTTTGGAGAGAGCAAAAGGAATATAGCAGTTACATAAAGAAATAGTTTTAAAAATTAAAGTCTTTAAAGAGACAATAAGAATAATATAAAAGTTAAGTCACATAAGGATGGAAATTGCACAAAGAATCTGGATACTACATATTATTATATTGCTTTTGGGATTTTTAACTGCAGTAAGACATTTGATTGGAAAGGCTACTCAGTCAAATCAATATGTATATTTTAAAGGTATCTTGACTTTAAAATTTGTATCTAAGGATATGTTGCTTTGGAAAAGAAGTTCTGCTTTTGTTTACACAGAAGATTAGAACTTGTGGATTGCTTCCAGACTAATATTGTTTGATCAACCAAGACCCCCTGAAAGGTTGATACAACCTCACAGACTACTACAGTGAAGATTTAACTATAATTCTTTTTTTTTTTTTTTTTTTTTTTTTTTTTTTTTTTTTTTTTTTTTTTGGTTTTTCGAGACAGGGTTTCTCTGTGTAGCTTTGCACCTTTCCTGGAACTCACTTGGTAGCCCAGGCTGGCCTCAAACTCACAGAGATCCGCCTGGCTCTGCCTCCCGAGTGCTGGGATTAAAGGCGTGTGCCACTACCGCCCAGCTTAACTATAATTCTTAATTTTCTCAGGCTCCCATAAGATTACCAGAACCCCCAATTAGCAGAAAGTAATATGAGAAGCTATACCCAAATCCCCAAAATATTGTTTGTAAATGTTTATTTTTATTTAAAAGAGATTGGTTATAAATGCAATCTCTTTCTAAAGAAGAAAACGAGATATAGATATGATAGGATAAAAGGGTAGATATTTTTAGAGCAACAACTTTTTTGAAATGTTTTACAATGCTATCGATTTTGGTTTATTGATACAAAATTTAAAGTAATTTTGTTATTATATATTTCTACTCTTGTTTAAGGTATTATTGTGATTATGCAACTCATTTAAAATTGTAATATATAATTAAGAAATACAGATTAATAATCATTTATGAAAATCAAATTTATAGTCATGTTAGTTAAGTATTTTAGGTAGACAAAGACATATTTCAATTAGGTAGGTGATCTTCAAACACTTCAAAGACCTACAGAATATGCCATTTATAAATGTTTTAAGAACTTAGACTTTTCTGGACAGTGAGATATGTCTGATCCTGGCAGCACTGATTTACTTCAAAAAGGAAGATGGGCATCAAAGACACTCTATATGGAGTTTATCTTCTTGGAAAAACTGGCCATTTGGGCAAGAAACTGCTCATGCCTGGACTGCTTGATAATATGTTGTATAAAATGGACATACAGGATCCATAGGAAAATGACCACTATGTTTTGCCAAAACAAGGTAAAATATTCCTTCAGTTTTCTGCTTTGCAGAGGAGACTGTCAGGCATTCTACAGGACACAGAGAAAAGTGACTGAGAGACTCTAGACCTGTAGGCTGAAGATGGATGCCCCAACATTGCAGAGGAAATTTGGATGACTGTCCAGGCAGCCAGTTGTCTCTGTCATTTCCAGAATTATGGAAGTTGCTTAAATGTACTTCCTGTTTACTCAGGTAATATTATATCTTTCTGGGTCTCTAATGGAGTTGAAGACTAAATAGTTACAATTATAGCTTTCCTTAGTCATAATAAAAGATAAATTAGATATGAAACTTTAGACTCATATACATAGAAAAATGATAGAATATTTTCTCTAAATTTTCCAAATACAAATAGACTAGATATTGTCACTGTAATTCTTGCTTGATAACTGTTCTATTATATATAATTTTATTATGTTAAAGTTAAAACTTTCCTTTTTGATTAGACAGAAAAAGGAAAGTGCTGTGGGATGTCTTTCTGTATGCTGTAAATATGTGTTACTCCATTGGCTAATAAATAAAGCTGCAGGGCAGGATGGAGTCAGGTGGGAAAATCCAAGAGAGATAGTAAAAGGAGAAAGAAGAGTAAGGGGAGATGCCAAACCGCTGTCCAAGGAGCAACATGTAATGGGATGCAGGTAAAGCCACAGAACACACAGTGACACATAGATTAATAGTTATGGGTTGAGTTAAGTTGTAAGAGCTAGCTAACAAGAAGCCTGAGCCAATAGGCCATAGAATTTGCAATTAATATTAAGCCCCTGGGTGATTATTTTATAAGCGGCTGCAGGACTGCAGGGACTGGGCGGGACCAGAGAAACATGGGACCATGGGGTCGGGTGGGACTAGAGAAACTTTGCGACTACAGTTTACTTATGAAATTTTCTTCATTCTTTCTGGTACTGATGTCTAGTTTCATCCGGCTGTAGTCAGAAAAAAAAAGACATGTGAAATGATTTTAATTTTCTTGAATTTGTTAAGATTTCCTGTGTGACATCATATGCAATGTGTCTTTGAGACTGTTGCATATAAAGTTGAAATTATACGCGTTGTGCTGGCATCAGACGGAAGGTTCTTTACATGTCTAATTTGATCCATTTTGCTTATAATGCTATTCACTCCATTTCCCTGTTAAATTCTTTAAAAAAAAAATAACAGTAGAAGAGGAGACACTTCAAATGTATTTTATGATTTTACCATCACCCTGATATCCCAAATCATAAGTAAGATACCACAAAAACTCTATAGACTCAATGACCATAAACATCCTTCCTAACACACCAGCAAACTGTATCCAACAGCACACTATGAAGATTGTACTACATGACCACATGGGGTTTACTCCTGGGATTCAAGCCTAGTTCAACAGATGTAAATCTACGAATCCCATAAAACAAGATAAAAGAGAAACCCACATGATCATGTCAATAGATACAAGACACAGCAAAACTAAACATCATCATAATCAAAACGCCAAACTCCCAAAGTTATACAAAGACCTTATCCCAACCCAATAAAAGTCACAATTAACATCAACAAACAATAACAATAGTCAAAAGTAAGTGACTAACTTCATAACTATGGGATAGGAAGAGACTGAAACCCTTTGCTCTATGCAGTTCTAGAAATAGTAACCAAAGCAAATAAACAAGAAAAAAATAAATAAAAAGAAACTAGAAAGAAGTAAAATGCCCCCTTCTTCCAGATGATATGATCACAAACATAAAAAAAAACCCAGTGATGGCACAAACCATATTATAATTAATAAACGCAATAAGTAAATTTCAAAATACAGAAGCAACATTCAAAATCAGTTGCATTTCTACAAACAATGAACAAACTACAAAGAAAACATGCTGTAGTGAAGAGCTCCACACCCCTTCACACATAAATGGCATTGTTTAAACCAAGTCACAAAGCAAAAACAAATGTACTCAAAAGTGGGGTGGGGACTTAGTGACAAGAGGGTGACTTGGTAGGAGGGGATGATGTAACCAGAATGTATTATATACACACATCAAATTATCGAAGATCTAACAAGTTTAAAATTTAAAACATAAATTAAAACTTCCATTTTAATAAAACCATTTTGTCTATAGATGTCAGGAAGCTGGAAAGAGCCTGTGAACGTTGGAAAGGAAGGGGTACTATGGATGAGACGACAGCAGGACACACATTATAAAAATGAGTTAGCGGTTTAAGCAGATATGGGGGTTGGGAGATCATGACAGAGAAGGGGGGGAGTGGGTTAGCCAAAACCAGGCATGCACGAAGAACCCTTATGGGAATTCATTAGCTAATTGGAAAACTCAAAAAAGGGAAGGGGCTGGAGAGGTGGCAAGCTGTCCTTCCCTAGGACCTGAGTTTGGTTCCCTGCACCCATGCGGAGCAGCTTACAACCACCTGTAACCCCAGCTCCAGAGGATCTGGTACCTTCTCCTGGATTCTGAAGTCAACCACATGCATATATGACACACACACGGGAACACAGACGCATGCACACAAATAAAAAATTTAAAAATAAATCATATATGTGTATATGCACGTACAGAAGGGGATGTGCTGAGGGTACTGGGGGAGAAATGGAAGTTGGAGATGAAGAGCTCAATATGCATTGTGTGCAGCTATAAAATTGTCAAAGAATAAATAAAAGACATTCTGCTAAATATATGTACATAAAAATTTTTAAGTAGAAAGTAAAAATAATAGCAGTTATATCTGTACCAACAACTAAGAGATGAAATACTTAGAACTAAATTTATCCTGAAGTAGATAAGACTTACACTGAAATTGGTGGAACTTTGATAAAGGAAATTTGGGAAAATTTTATTATTCATAAATTAGTAAAAAAGAATTTGTGTTCATGAACCGTAAGAGTGAGTGCTATGAAAATGCCCATGCTACCCAGGATGACCTACAGACACAATGTGATCCCCATCAAAGCCCCAGAGACAGAGAAAGTCATCCGGAGACTAATACAGAACTACAAGATTCCAAAAGGCTAATGCATTGGTGAAGAACACAGCTGGTGCATCACACGCCTCCCAGTTTCCGCTTGTCTAACAAAAATACAGTAACTGAAGCAGAGCCCTACTAGGAGGAAACAGATATCTGGATGTATCAGTGGTACTCACCAGGAATAAACCCACCCCATCTAGAATCATCCGGGAGCTGACCTATGTGCATCCCTCTAAGTCAGCGGTTCTCAACCTTCCTAACGCTGCGACGCTTAATACAGTTCCTCATGTTGTGGTGACCCCAACTATGAAACTATTTTCATTGCTACTTTATTTAGCTGTACTTTTGCTATTGTTATGAATCGTGATGTAAATATCTGATATAGGATCCCCGTGGATGGGGTCACACCCACAGATTGAGAACTACTTCCCTGAGAGCTTATCCTGGTTACACTAAACGAGGTGGAAAGGCATGCCCCTTGTGAGTGATGCCAAGGCTCGGCTTAGGACTGGGTAAGTGGAGAGAGGGCTGAGCAGCCACAGCAACGATTGCACTCAGCTTCTGACGGTGTGACAATGTGGCCAGCTCACTCAAGCTCCTGCAGCCTTGACCTCCCTACCAGGATGGACTGCTCCTGGAACCGCAAGCTGAAAAACCTTTCTCCCATAAGTTGCATTTGTCTGGGTACCTGAGACACCCCAAAAGCTGAGCTGTCTCCCCGACTCCAACTGTCCCTAATTTTTATATACCATCTCAGTGAGTCCTCACCACAACCCCAGGATATCGATTTACTTACTGCCTCCAATGGTAAAAAGCCATTGGTTAGAGAGGTAACTGGTGTCTGATGCCACTGAGGTGGCCTGGCCTCCCATCGCAATGACCTGGGCAGAGTCCTGTGTGCCTGGGCAAGGCATTCTCCTGCCATCACTCACCGACTTCCCAGCCAAGGGCAGCTCCTTTGAAACACCTTCTCAGACCACTAGTGACTTGTGACTTCCCCATCACCTCTGAACAGACATGAACAATGACTCTTTTTTAAAAGGACACAGTATTTACGAAGCCGCAATGAAAAGGACAGTAGGAAGGGATGCTGGGGACCTTGGACAGCACAGGGATGACAAAATTTATGTTCCTCTGCACATCTCTGCTCTGCCCAAGACAGCCTGGGAATTGAGGAGGAACTTGGTAATTGCTTTAGCTGGGCCAGGCCTACTATTGACCGTTTGCTTTTCTTATTACCTCGTCCTATCTAGTGACCCCTGAGGATTTCATCTTCTTTGGCAGGCATAGCAAATCTTAGGATATCTGTGTTGGCGTGGAGAATGTTTCAGGAGGCACAGAGGAGAAGCAAGGGGATGGGGCCCGAAGAGAGGCCATCTTAGGGAGCTGTCAGTCACTCCCTGTGGTTTTGAAATGTGGACAGAATGCACCCACTGGGCATTGGGAGCCCTGGCTTGCATCCCGTTCGCACGGCCCTGTGACGCAGCAATTTCTTCCAGTAGCATCATCTGAGCGGAGACTGATGCCTCCTTTGATTCAAGTGGAACAATTCACAATCAAGACAACCAGCAGGACAGTTGTTATCATGGACAGTGAGCACAACAGTCCTGGGTTGTGGCACTGATTCTGGGAATAATGACCCCACGAGCTAAGTGGAGACATGAACGATGCAAAAAGAAGAGGGACTGGGGAGATGGCTCGGATGGCAAAGCTCCTGCTGTGCAGGTGTGAGGGCCCCAGTGCAATCCTCAGCACCCACAGGAAAGCCAGGTGCACTGTCCTGTAATCCCAAATCCCAGCCCGGGTGCTTAGAAGCCTGACAAGAGGAATCCTGGAGGCTCACTGGATAGTCAATACAGACAAAACCATGAGCTCCAAGTTGTAATGATGTTTCCAAAAGTAAGATGAAGAGTGATCAAGGAAAATACTGAACATCAACCTATGGCTGACACATACACACTACATACTCACACACGCACACACATGAACATGTATACACACACACACAAAGGAGCAAGAGCAGAGGTATGTGGGTACACCCCTACAGGAAGCCATATCTACATGAGTGGGTTCCAGGTGAGCACAGCTCAGGTCAGAGGACATAGTACCTCTGTGACAAAGCCTACTCACCCAATTCCTCTCCAGCCCAGCTGTACGCCTGCCACCCCAGCCTTTGAAAAGTCCCTTTCATCACCTCCCAGCCCTGTAGTTAGGACTTGAGCTGCTTACACCTGCTCTGAGGCCCTGCTGAGGAACGGGTCAAGGAGGTGACAGAGCAGGCTTGGGAGCTGGCCTGGAACTTAATCTCCTCTCTGCCAGTCTAAGGGGAGGTACTTAACCTCTCAGTACCCATGCTCCTGGTCTGCTAGGTGGAAATCGTGCCAGGTTGCTTGGCTGCTAAATACAATGACTCACACAAAGCACTCGGGCTGTTCCTGGTACAGACTAAACACTCAAATGCTGCATTTATACTGTTTGTATTGCTGCTTCCATTAATACTGCTGCTGCCATTGGTTTGGTAGAGTCTACCACGGCACTGGAGGCAGGATGTCCATGGCTAGAACTGGGGGTCAGAACTTGGCAGTTAAAGAGCAGGCTGTGTATGCAAGAGAACCAGAATTTGGATCTCCAGAGCCCACGTACATGTTGGGTGGACATGGTGGCTTGCCTATGATTCTAGCCTGGGCAAGTAGAGACAGAGACTCCTCAAAGCCAGCCAGTGAGGCCAGCCAGATTGGCAAGCACTGGGTTTGTTTGAGGGACCCTGCCATTATGACCAAGATGGAAGATATCCGTCTTGAACTGCCATATGCACACATATGCACTGGCACCCTACCACATGGAAATTCACAGACCCAAATGCATGTGTACATGAAAAGGAACAAAAAAACACCAGCAGTTGATATTTACTTCATTTGTTCTTTCCATAATTCCTACTAGAATGATGGATTCAAAGGATGTGTGTGTGTGTGTGTGTGTGTGTGTGTGTGTGTGTGTGTGTGAACATGCTCTTTTTCTCTTTTCATTTTTGTCTGCTTGAGTTGTCTGTGTGCTTGTGTGCATGTGCACATTGTGTGTGTAGGCCAGAGGTCAACCTTGGCTGTTGCTCCTCAGGAGCTGTCCACCTGGCTTTTTAAGGCAGGATCTCTCACTAGCTTGGAGCTTGCCATGTAGGCCAGGCTGGTTAGCCAGCAAGTCTCAGGGGTCCACCTGTCTCCACCTCCCCAGCACCAGGACCATAAGTATGGGCTCAGCTTTATTTACTGTGTTCCAGGGATCAAGCTCAGGTCTTCAGGCTCAATAGGCAGCACTTTGCTAGCTGAAGCACAACCCTCCCCTCTGTGTGTGTGCACCCAATATGTGTGTGGCATGTCTGCCATGGCACAGGTGTAGAGGTCAGAGGACAACTCTGTGGAACTGTTTTCCTCTTTATCTGGGTTTTGGGATCATACTCACATCTCCAGACTCATGTGGCAAGCACTTTACTGAGTGATCCTGCTGGCCCTCCACACTTGTTTTCTAAGCTGCATACAGAGCTGTGGGCTTCTCTGGCATTTTCAGACACATTTTTGCTGAGCCTTCCCTTCCCTTCCTTCCCTCCCTCCCCTCCCTCCCCTCCCTCCCTCTCTCCATTCTGACCCCTTTTGATGGGTTCACAACACGCCCCCACGGTTGGGTGTGTCTGCACATGCCCAGCGGACCTAGACACTTCCGCCTAGCCAGTTCCAGGTCAAAATAGCCATTTCCTGGTCAAGGCGTCTTGAGTGACCAGGATCCGTGACTTTGCATGGTTGCCTAAGAGAGCGCAACGCAGCCATGTGACCTGCGAATGCATGGAGTAATTACGTTGACCTGTGTATGCGTGTGTGCCACCCAGCCTTTATAAACCGGCGCCATATTACCAGCTCCCTTCTTCTTCTTCTCCACACACGTGTTTCTCCCACAGGCCTGAGCACTCGTCTGTCTCTTTCATCTTAATACAACTCTTGTTAGCGGATTTTGTTGTGTTTTGTGACATTTCCTCCCAGGGTAAGAGCACCATAACAACACCTTTGGCCGACCCCTTCCTCCATCCAGTAGCCCCTTCTGCTTACAGCACACACGTGTCCCATTATCTCCTCACCCCATCAAGGACTTTTTTAACTCTCTCCAAAAAAGAAAAAGAATAAATAATCAAAAAATATGATAATGAACTGGACAGACAGATCTTAGAAGAAACACAAATATCCAACAAGTATTTCTGGAAGTGTTTGGCATCAGTAGCTATAAAGGAAATACAAATTTTACTTTGAAAGCAGATCTCACCCCAGTCAGGATAGCTAACATAGAGAAAACAAATTGGGGGTCAGGGAGACAGCTTAATAGGGAAGAACACTTGCTAAATAATCATGAGGCCCTGAGTTCAGATCCCCAGAACTCATGTAAAAATCTAGGCATGGCCAAGTGCTTACTTATTATTGGAGACAGACAGGAGGGTCACATCATCAGATGTCCTATTCCAGCCTCTGTGCTCAGGCATAGGCATATGTACCCTCAAACACACATACACAGATGCACATGCATGTACACACACACACACACACACACACACACACACACACACACACACATCAAATTTTAAAAATACTTCTCTCTCTCTTTCTTTCTTTCTTTCTTTCTTCCTTTCTTTCTTTCTTTCTTCCTTTCCTTCCTTCCTTCCTTCCTTCTTTCCTTTTTTCTTTCTTTTTTTTTGAGATAGAATCTTACTATGTATCCCAGACAGGCAACCTCCTGTTTCTGTCTTCCAAGTGCTGGGACACAGGATGGGCTTACACTCGTATTTGTAGCAAGCTCCGCCCACTGCACTGCTTCCATTTTCTTTCTAATGTGATGCCCTAGTTTTCGTCTCCCTTTTTCTTCACTCCATGAGTCACTTCCAAGGGACATCTCCGCTTCACGCATTTCTCTCCACTTCCTTTGCTAACTGAACTAATTCTGTGTCATCTGAACCAGTGGGACAGGACCATTTAACTAGTCAAAGGCCATATCCCTTCTCAGCACTGGGCTTGCAGAGCCATCACCAGCCAGGGGCTGCCAGCCTGGGCCTCAGGAAATAGGGTTGCCTGGGGTGGCTGGGAGCAGTGGAGACAGAAGGTGTTTCCAAACTTAATCAAAAATTAATTAGAAAAAGAAAGAAGGCAGAGGACAAACATCTGCGAGCAGAGGATCCACAAAGGAAAACAACCCCATGTCACATTCCACTGGAGTCAGGAATGGGAGCCCGCTGAGCGGTACCAGCAGGAGCTCTACGCCGCTGTGAGGGCAACAGAAAGCCTATGTTTACTTCTCAGGGACAAACGACAACACAGAGTTCCAAAGACACCAGAGGGGCAGGTCTCCCTCTGAAATCTGATACACACTATAGGAAGCTTTGAATCCAGGAGACACTAATAAATAATCACCAGGTTAAAAAAAAAAAAAAACAAGAAGGATGCTTCAGAATAAAGGGGCCTGAGGCAGGATTGTCACTGTCAGGAAAGCTGGTGATGACTAGCTCTGAACCCAGACAACCAGGCCATGACGCTGCATTAGATGGAAATCAGAGAAGGGGCCACAGCCACTGATGGGGGCCCTGAAATTGCAGGCTTCAGACATGAGAAGATATTGAACATAGCGATTGGTAGATTGGTAGGTTCTAAATCACTGCAGTGAGTGTGCCTATGTCTTCAGGCACCTTCCCTGTGTCTACCTCAGTCCTCTCAACACTTCCCCATGAGTTTTGCTGGGGGCGTTCTTTGACTTACACTAAGTGTGCAAGAGAGGTGGGGTGGGGCTCAGTTGGCGAAGTGCCTGTTGTGACCTGAGTTCAATCCTCAACACCCACGTGAAAAGCCAGGCACGGTGGCATAGGCTTGTAATCCCAGTACTGGGGAGACAGAGGCAGGATGATCCCCGGGCTCACTAGCCAGCCAGCATACTCCAGCTGGTGAGCCTCAGAAGTACCCCCTCTCTAGTGACAGTTCTGGGGTATGACACCCAGAGGTTTATAGGTATGTCTCTCCTCTTTTTTTGGAAGAGAAGATCTTGCCATGTAGCCGATGCTAGTCTAAAGTTTATAATCCTCCTTTCTCAGTCTCTAGAATGCTAGAATCACAAGCACGAAGAATCACATTCAGTTTACAGACATGCTTCTTAACATGCCACCCTTGGCCTTCTTGACTCCTCGAATGCCTTCAGGGACCCCTGCTCTCCCGTAAGCCACTGGATTCCAAATCCTTGTCTTAGGACACACTTCCAGGGATTGAATCCAAGGCAATGGCATTGGTGGGGAGGGCATGTAGGATTGAAAGTGAAAGGGGTCAGGGTCTTGGTAAAGGACCTTGCACCCACATTTACCCCTCTGTCAATTTAGTCCTCACTGACTGGTGGCCTCAAATCCCTTATTAGATCAACAGCTGGGTGACCTCTGCTACCATCATTTCTCAATGACATAAGCTCTGAAATCAGGACAATGAATTGTTCCAAGTCAAAGACCTCTTCCATACAGTGAACTAAAATCAGAAATTTGTTAAATGTAATTTTATCTCTGACCCCAAGGAGATCCCAGTGGGCCCTGTCCCCTCTATTTGACAGACAGCCAATGACCTAAGTCTTCCTTATTGGGTTTCTAGTTGCCTTAAAGCTAAGACGTGGATGGGGGTAGAGTGTTAACCAAGGTGACACAGGTTGAAATGAGACCCTTGAGGATGGATCAGAAAGTAAATGTGCCATCAAGGCAGAAGACATAATTTCCATCCTACATGGTGGAAGAAGAGACCGATTTAATCAATTTGTCTTCTCCTCTCCCCTCTGCCCACATGCCATCACACACACACACACACACACACACACACACACACACACAATAGATGGCAGATAGCTTATAAATGATAGATAGATAGATAGATAGATAGATAATAAATATATATAAATGTAAAATCAATAAAAAAGAAATTCCCATTGTGAAGTTCTCTGGGTAGGAAGTTAATCTGATACCATGCTGAGGTGAATTTTGGGAAATGACAGCAACTGACAGTCAAGATGGAGAGGCAGAATTGAAGTAGATGGTATAAAAAGGAAAGAGAGATGGGCTCTGGGAAGATGGTGGGGACGGCATAGTCGGCAAGGGCTTGCCGTGTAAGCTTGAAGACCTGAGTTCAATCCTCAGAGCCGACATGAAAAAGTCAAACATAGCAGAGTGCACCTGCCATCCCAGAACTGGGAGGCAAAGATGGGTGGCTCACTAGAACTTGCTGGCCAATCAACCTAGCCTAATCTGTGAGCACAGACCAATGAGAGAACCTGTCTCAAAACAAAATAGTGGATGATACCTAAGGAATGGCATCTGAGGTTGTCCTCTGGCTTCCACATGCACACACACACACACACACACACACACACACACACACACACACACACAGGCTCACGCACATCCACAGAAAAACACATCCATATGCCTCTCGTAAGTGTGTACACCACACAAACCCTTTCAGTCTTACAAGGTGTGATCCAGCTGTCTGGAGCTCCCACCCTTCCTACACCCTGGAGTTTTCTCCCCATTTCCACCCTACATTTACTCTAAAGAGTCTGCCCAACTCTTCCCAACCCACACACAGCCAGTGTTTGCCTGTTGACACTGGGGATTCTCCCACTGGCTGTCAACACACAGATGGAGGCCAGAGGCTGACAGTAGATGTTGTCACTGTCACTCTTCATTTTATTTTTCCAGACAGGGCCTATCACTGAAGCTTGAGCTCACCAACTTAGCTAGACTTGTTGGCTAACCAGCCCCCAGAATTCACTTGTTTCCATTTCACAGCACTGAGATTATAGATGAGCATTACTATACCCAGCTTTTCCTTATGTGGGTACCAGAGAGCTGAACTTGGGTGATCATGTTTGTACAGCAAACACTTTAAGGACTGAGCTACCTCCCCAGGATGTCTTGGAATGCTTTCTGATCCCAGAAAATGTCAAACTATTGCTCTGGACTGTGGGCCTCTGTAGCTGGAGTTTTTCTGCCTTGCCCACAGTCAGGACAAATCTCTGTCACCCGCCAGTCCCACAGCCGCTCAGACCCAACCAAGTAAACACAGAGACTTATATTGCTTACAAACTGTATGGCCGTGGCAGGCTTCTTGTTAACTATTCTTATATCTTAAAGTAACGCATTTCTACAAATCTATGCCTCGCCACGTGGCTGGTGGCTTATCGGCGTCTTCACATGCTGCTGGTCATGGCGGCAGCTGCAGTGTCTCTGGTCATGGCGGCGGCTGCAGCAAGTCCTTCTGCCTTCCTGTCCTTTTATTTCTCCTCTCTGTTAGTCCCGCCTATCCTTCCTGCCTAGCCACAGCCGATCAGGTTTTATTTATTAACCAATCAGAACAACTTGACATACAGACCATCCCCCAGCACAGCCAAGTGCAGACCATCTCAAACACCTGCACTCAGGCCCATGGTCCTAATCATCCTCTATACGGACCTGCTGGGTAACGCCACAAGGAACCCAAGAAGGGCTCCCACAGGACATACATTAACATCCCACAGCAGGCCTCCCAGGGACAAGCCATAATCCGATTTACTTCATCTTCCATCCCCAACCCGATGCATAATGTGTTGGTGACAAGAATGACTTAGGTAGTTTGTGTTATACACTGGGTGAAGGGCATGCTGCAGGGTTATGGTCATTAACCTCTGGGATAGACAGAAGAGGCTAGCATGTCCATGGAATAAACTAGAGGAAATGCTGTGGGATATCCACCATAGAAGACTGCTCAGACACAGATATAAGCCAATAGAAAGCCTGTATTAGCTGGCCGGAGACTACACTGAGTGTTCCAGATCCAAGTGTAATACCAAAGCTTTCTCAGATGAGCTTTAAGCACAAAAAAAAACATACTTTGGCTTGATATACTTCAGGTAACAAAAACAGTTATCCAGAAATGGAACTACAGAAGCCAAAAGCAAGGTTAGTACATGTAGAGACCTTCCCAGAACTATGGACTTTGATGGATTAGATCTTTGTTTTCTTTTTGGCTGGTGTTAATGTCTATGCACTGAGTTTTAGGGCCTGAATAGTACTTCCACCATAGAGTCAGTTGTGCTAAGGACCTACTAAGGTCTGGGACCCTGTTATAGCAAGAGGCTGTGAAAGAACACCCATTCCCAAGATCCACCATGAGATGTGTAAGTGCTGGGAACCGGAGCCAAGTAAGCCAGGCCCTACAACTTCAAACAGCTCTATTGAAGGTCTCAATAGAGGAGACAGGAATAATATAATTAGCAGCATTTACATCCTCTGTATAAAAGGCCACCCTGAAGCCCAGACTTGCTCTGATAAAACCTCAGTCATTGCCAGGACTTGAAAACCAATGTCTATCTTACTTTATATTTTGAGACAAGGTCTCATATGACCAAGGTTGGCCTCAAACTCATGTAGTCAAGGAGGACACTGAATTTTTAATCTTCCTGCCTCCCCCCCCCCAAGACTAGGATCACAGATCTGTAACAGCATGCCTGATTTATGCAATGCTGGGGTTCAGAGCCTGGTATATGCTAGACAGGTAGTCTACCCACTGAGTCATGTCCCCAGACCCACTACCTCCGCCTCAGTTTCCTTTATACAAACAGCATTGATGGTTCTCATAATCTAAAGGCAACTCTCATCCTAGGACATCTGGTCCTGCTTTGGAGACACTATATGAGGCAAATAGGCTCTGTTTTCAGATGTTTTTCAAATGAGAAAGCTGTGGTCAAGAAGTTCTCCCTCTTTTAAACACAAAAAGCAAGAAGCATTGTCTAAGTTCTTTCCTGTGCCTCTCAATGGCAGTTTTGGCCCTAGAAAGATGCCATGTGCTACCTACTCAAGAGCTACAGACTTCTCACAAAAATGTGGTCCCCAAGTCATCATCAATTTCAATATCAGTCCCAGAGGATCTTTGGAGAACAGCCTGGTCCTCAGGGCCATGTGGGCTCTCCTGTCTCCTGCTCTAAAGAAGCATCTAGAGGCTAATGTTCTCTTGGAGGATACTGTTTCTCTCCTAGGATCTCACTGAGGGCATGGACTCACTCCAATGACCCCCAGACCCATGGCATTTTCTGTTATATCAACTCATGTTACTGTTTGTCCCTGGCTGTCCACATTGCTAAGGTCATTCTTCGCCTTGGTTTTCTATCAGGAAATCCCCAGCCTCAATCCAGCAGGCAACAGAGGGGCTTTCAGAACCTTCTTGGGGACCCTTGCAACTGCAAGAACTGCCAAGTGTGATCCTCACTTCATGAAACAGTGGCACCCAGACCTTGAACTAATGAGAACAAACTGGGTCTGGTGTTCATGGGACAAGCAACAGTCCTGGCTCCATGCCCTACAAGCTATGTGCAACCTCACCTGCCCCTGTCCCCATCATTCTACCTACCAAGAGAAGGGGACATCTACCCAGCTGGGTGGGTGTGAGCATTAGTGAGGCAGTGAGCAGAATCTCTCTACTGTTGAATTGTAACAGGCAGATAACAGCCTGGAAAACACACTCTGCTGGGTCTCACTCTTCCCATTGTCCCCTTTCCTTCACCATTTCTCCCCATATGTCAAGAGTGGGGTGATTGAGGAGCTGAGGATGGGTTCCCCTTACTTCTCCCTGGCCCCCCATCACAGATGATGTTATTATTGAACCTTCACCAGAGCCATGTTTTCTCTACATCATCTTACTCAATTCCCATCAGATTACCTTCAAAAGATGAACAAACCAAGCCAGCACTGCCCTTTGAAACTTTCCAGAACAACAGGCAATTTCTGCACCATTCTCAAGGACCACTGTAGACCTCCAGAATGTGTCAGTGTAAGTGAAGAACTAATCTTAAATATATTTAATTTTAATTCATTTATACTAAGTAACTACATGTGATCAGATTGGACAGCACCAATACAGGGTATCAAATAAGACTTTAGCCTCATGCCCAAGGTCATGAACTTGGACCATGGTGCCTGTGACAGTTGACAGATCTGCTCTGTTCTTCCTTCAGCTCAGTCAGCCCATGCTGGGACAGTCAGACAAGCTGGGGAGAAATCATCACACTAAGGCTGGGGACAGGTCCAGAAGGAGGAGGTCATGAATATTCAAAATGCTTTGCATAGTGTGAAGTGCAGTCGGAGGGTGGGACTTATTAAGAACTGCCCTTGGCCAAGGCTCCTTCCCCATCTTCTGCTGCTCTGGTAATCATTAATTAAAGCTTAAGGGATTTGGGATACAGGCTTCTGAAATTTGTGCTAAACCCTCTGTGTTATTGAAAAAAAGAAAAAAAGAATTTTGGGTAATTAGCTTTTTCCCTCTAAATACTTTCTGGGTCTCATTACAAAGCAAGTTCTGGGCTAATATACCTTGTGTTGTGAGTGCCTCCCAATTCCTGCTAATTGAATTAAGCCCAATTCCCAGCAAATAAACGCTTAGTGTTCTTAACAGCAAATAACTTTCTTTCTGGAACGGGTCATTAGAAGGCCCTAATTACCAGGATCTAGACACAGAAAGCAAACTGCCTTTGTGCAGGCTCCTGACAATGACGGCTCTGTTAAGATCAAAGTCGCATTGTGCCCTTGGAGTCAACTCCCTTTTTCTGTTCATTCCACTTCAAAATGTTAACAATGACTAGTCAGGTCTCCAAGATGGCAGAGAAAAGACAACCTCCCTCCCTAATTCAAGACAAACATTCGGAAACCTACACACAGTCCCTTGCCCTCTTCCTCTGTCCCTCGGATGCAGCCCAAGGTGAAGTTGCTGGGTAGGGAAGGCTCCTGGCCACGGAGCTGCAAGCCTGCTCAAGGTGAAGGCGGGCACACCAGGTGTCACTGCAAGTCAGGTGAGGATGGAGTCCACTGTCCTGTGTGCCCTCCTCACCTTTATCAACAGTGGAATGCCAATTATTTGGAGGACAGTTCTTTTCTACTGCATGGCAAGATGGGGAACTTGACTTCACGGCTTTTCTCAGCAGCCTCTGTAATCCACCATGCCAGTCAGATCCTGAAATGCAGGGCTGGGAACTCGGCTCTGATGTATGGACTGGGTTACTGCCAAACTGAGATTTTAAGTCAGATAGGATGAGGGGGGAAAAACCACCACGCTGGGGGACAAACAGCTGTCCTTTCCAAACTGGTAAGGTTAGATGTCCCAAGGCCTTTGGTACTGAAAATGATGACCCTTAGTACGAAAAGAGCCACTCAGTCCCCTCACTTCAGCAGACCATTCTGGCAGCTCCAAAGTTGGGGTGCCATGTGTACATCCTTCAGAGTTTCATACATGCCTTCCCAAGGAGTCCAAATATCTCCTTCTTTCAAGGCCCTCCAGCTCTTCTTTATAACAGCTCAACTCACCTCTGTGGCAGTAGAACTCTCATCAGCCTGGAAAGGCCAAGGCTGACGCCCTTCTCCATCCTGCTGCTAAGTCTGTCTCCTGGTATCAATCTCATCTTACATATCACAGACCCTAAGGAGGAGGAATGGGCAGTATGCAGGCTTGAAGGAAGGATAGGTCTGGGCCAGAGGAAGACAGACCTTTGCTAACTTACCTCCCAGAAACTTTGTCTTGTCATCTACAAAACAAGGACATCCACAGTGCCCTTGCTTGAAGCAATGGTGTGAGAGCCACAGGTTCAAATAGCAATAATGTATGGAGAGGACTGGCATACAATAGGAATTCAATAAATGATTCCAACCAGGCCTGTGTAATAGGACTAACACACTGTGTTTCGGTGATTTTCCCAGACGCCCATTTTCCTGACTGGGAAAATCATTCTTTGAAGGAAAAGCCCACTCTCACAAATTTGTATGCCTACACTGAGCAGAGAATCACAAGCATTTGAGGAATCAACAGATGACCAGAGGATTAACAGATGGACAGATAGATGGATGTACAGATAGATGGAAAACACAAGAACTTAGTGGCTAAAATTAAATGGATGTGCCTGACATATATCAGGTAACTGATGAATGTTTATCAGGCTGGGGAGATAGATGGCTTAGTTGAGGAGGTGCTTGCCACCAACTCATGAGGACCTGAGTTCAATCAACCCACAGAAGAAACTGCACGTGTGATGCTATGTGCTTATCATCTTAGTTAGGGAGTCCCGTGTGGGGACAGGTGGACAACTAGCAGCCTGGCAGCCTAGCCTACTTAGTGAATTCCAGGCTTGTGAGAGACCTCTCTCTCTCTCTCTCTCTCTCTCTCTCTCTCTCTCTCTCTCTCTCTCTCTCTCACACACACACACACACACACACACACACACACACAGAGTTTTCTTATGAATAAATGGATGGATGGGTGGATGAACGGATGGATGGATGAATGAGTGAGTGAATGGATGAATCCCTACCACAACCATCCAGGAACTTAATGGAAAATAAATGTCAAGACTGTGACTTCCCACAGAGAGAACAAAGCATGTTCATCCCTCCTGGCAGAGGCAGCTCGCATTCGCTCCTGCTACAACCACCACATTAAATTAGCACTCAACTGCTGCTCCTATGATGAAGCCCGAGTCTCTCCAGGAAAGTCATCACCATTCTCTCACTGCCGAGAACAGCTGCACTGAGCACGTTCCCAGTGCCTCAGATAGGATTCCCTCTGACAAGACTCAACTGGACTCTGGAGGCTCCAATGACTGCTCACTCTGGAGTGGTGGCTCCAGGAACCTGGCATGCAAGAGGCAAGTGGCATATTCTCAGTTTCCTGGTGACTGTGGGTGCAGAGCGCTTTCCAAGCACACCCTAAGAAAAAATCCTGTCGGTGTTTGATTCCAAATCAGACTTGAGGTGCTTGCCTTCTGACTGAGGCATCCAGAACAAAACAGGTGTGTGCTTTGAAGCAGCCTAGGTAAAAAGGAGTTCCAGCAGCCATTGTGATAACTGGGCTTGGTTGCACCTGTCCATTCGGTGGGCTGGGAGGCAGGTCATTGGATCCCTGCCGCTGTGGGACACAGATAATTCTCAGGATGTATTCACTAGCGTGTGAATGTTGGATGAATTGTACTGTGTGTGTGTGTGTCTGTATGTGTGTGTCTGTGTGTCTGTGTGTCTGTGTGTGTGAATATACAAGGACAAATATTGCCTTCATCAGCTTGTGTCTCTGAATAATAACCTAAAAAACTCACAAAAGGAAAGGCTTATCTTGCCCATGGTTGCAGAGGTTGGGATCACTGGTCACTTGGCTTGCTGTTTCTGGGCCTGTGGTGAGCAGAGATATGTGGCAGGAAGTAGAGAAGCAAAACTGTTCACCTCGTGAGAGACAGGAAGTCAGAGAGAGAGGGGAAGTGCTGGGTCCCAGTACCTCCTTTGAGGGTACACTCCATGATCTAATTTTGGCATTCAGGCCCCGCCCCCTAGGGTTCCACCTCTGCCCAGTAATGCCATGAGCAGGGCACAAAGCCTTCCATTCTCAGATACTGCCCACCTTGTTTTTTGAGGCAGGGTCTCTCACAGGCCTGTGCTTGACGAGTAGGCTAGGCTGTCTAGCCAGCAAGCCCCAAGAATCCTTCTGTCCCCAGTGACCCAGCAGTGTGATTACAAACAGGCAGCACTGTGCCTGGCTTTTTACATGGACTCTGTGGACAGGACTCAGCTCCTCAGGGTTGCATGGCCAGCACTTTACCACATCCCATCCCCTCACCACCGCTTCCTTCGCTAACCTATGGTTGAAGGGACAAGGAGAGAAAGCTGTCCTCGCTGGGTGTCTACACTCTCTGGAAAAGGAGCTTGTGGATGGAGGAAGAAAGTGATGTAGTGGTGATCTGGCTCTGAGGTCCCTGGAGCAGAGCAGATCTATGCAGTCAGGACTATCCTGATCCACCAGTGTGGGTTCAAATCCAGCTCTGCTGCTTGTCATCTTTGAGCAATTTACTTAAGCTCCTTGTGTCTTCATGATTAGGCTAGCAGGTGGAGATAGAAGTCTCTACCTGAGGGAGTATTTGATGTCATGAGGATAACCCATACAAAGTGCTAGACACAGTACTGGGAACCCCCACCCACAGATGATACCACTCTGTGACTCATTCCAGGTCTTCCCAGCTCTCTGGGGTCTGCTGAGATTTTGCAAGTGGCAAGGGGATGGAAGATGCCCTGAGCACTAAGCTCTCAGTCACAGCTGTCATAGGTGTGCCAGCCCCAACACACACACACACACACACACACACACACACACACACACAGTTGTGGCAGCTTCCCACTCCAAAGCAGACTGGGATGGTTGGCAGAGCTCAAAGGCTCAAAATCTTTAAGCATTTGCCCATTAACACATTCACTTCCCTTTCATGGCTTCGCTGCCTGTAGTTGCTGAAAGGGATCACCAAAGAGTTCATTGGCTTCCAGCCGCCAGTGTATAACATCACCTCATAATCACAGGTCAGAGACCTAGTCTGTTGGAGGCCGGTGTTAAGGTGCTTTGGGTCTTGGAAAAAGTGTCTTTTCCTTCCTCTCCGGGTTTGTCCTCCTTAGGTCCGGCCTCCTGCCTCCCTCGCCAAAGCACACCACTACAGCTTCTGCTCCCACGGTCACAACACCATGCCCTCTGACTCTGCCGGCTTTGTGAAGGTTGAACTTGTCAGTTTGGCAGGATCTAGGATCACCGGGGAGACAAGCCTTCAACACACTCATGAGGGAGTATCTAGATTACATTAACTGAGGTAGAAGACACACCTGAAAAGTGGGTGGCACCATCCTATGGCCTAGGGTCCCAGGCTGACTAAAAAGGAGAAAGTGAGCTGAGTGCCAGCATCCATCCCTTGCTGCTTCCTGGCTGTGCGGTCAGCGTGACATCCTCTCCTGCTTCTGCCGCCATACTTCACCCACCGCGACAGTCTGTCCTCCTGAGCAAACCCTCCTCTCCTTAGAGTGCTTTTCTCAGTCATTTCATCACAACAATAGGAAAAGCGACTAACACAGGATCCTTATAAAAGGGAGGCTGGGTGGGGGGTGGGCTCAGCCCTCTCCTGCGTGAAGACAGCGAGGAGGTACTGTCTCCCAACTCAGAAGCACTGTTCACCAGATACCAAGTGCTGACCTTGGCCTTCCAGCTCTACAACCGTTACAACATCATGATGGTGGTTTAAGCTGCACCATCTACATCATTCAGACAGATACCCACTAGCTAGTAAGTACTCCCAACGGCACCTGTAGAACAGGTGTCCTGCATACAGAGCCCCTTCATGGCACAAGCTGCTGTCCCATAGTAACCAAGGGCCTAGGAGAGGCTAGGGTAAGGAAATGAAGTGTCAATCTTATCCACAGGAGGCCTCTGAGGGATTAAGATCTCCTCTGAGTCAACACCCTCAGCAGCCCCAGGGCCTCTTTCAGGTGCATCAGTCTGGTGTAGCAGGAGTTCTCTCCAGTCCTGTCTGGGCCTGCAGCCACTCAGACCCAAATAAACACACAGAGACTTATATTAGTTATTAACTGTATGGTCATGGCAGGCTTCTGTTATCTAGTTCTTATGTCCTAAATTAACCCATTTCTATTAATCTATAAGGTTGTCACATGGTTTGTGGCTACCAGTACTTTACATCTTGCTTCTCATGGCAGTGCCTGGCAGCGTCTCCTGACTCAACCTTCCACTTCCCAGAATTCTCCTCTCTGCTTATCCCGCCTATACTATACTTCTGCCTGGCTACTGGCTAATCAGCATTTTATTTATCTATCAATCAGAGCAACACATTCACAGCATACAGAAAGACATCCCCAGCAGTCTGTCCTTACAAAGGAGAGCTCATCTTCTCCTTAGGGGAATGACAAAGCCACAAGAGTCTGGCCTATGGACAACAATCCATATCCACTATCCCTGCAGCTACTCCTTCTAGCCAAGCCTCCCAGAATTCCATATTTGTGTCCTCATCCTAATGACACCAAAGGAGCTGCACTTTTGGTATCATGAAGGACAGACCATGGGGTGGATCACCCTCAGGCCCATTGAACATGAGAAGCACAGACTAGCTCTCTCACCAGCAAAGCACAGTGCTTTTGGGTTGGAGCCTCAACAAAGCATCATCATCTGAGCTGGGTAACACATCAACCTGGGAATTGGCTTAGTTCTCCAGACTCCAAAGCTTGCCTGACTCATTGCACACAAATGGGCTAGTTCAGCAAGGAGAGGATCCTGGGGCAGACATGGCAGAGCAGGTTTGGCTGGCTTTGAAAATATCAAAAGTGTCCTAATCTATTTCCTGGCTGTACAGCTGTCCAGAGAAGTTTTGTTTGTTTGTTGTTTCTTTCATGGAGACTGGGTCTCAAACAATGCAGGCTGGCTGGCCTCAGACTCTGTATAGTTTAGAGAATGACCTTGAACTTGTGATCCTCCTGCCACTGTCTCCCAATTTCTGTGATCACAAGAATGAACCACAACTTTTCATGTCTTCCCACTGGAGATGGAACACAGGGCTTCATGCATGAGAAGCAAGCACTCTACCAACTCCCAGCCCAAGATCAGGTTTTTGAACACAGCAGACACGCAGCAACTCTTACTAAGTGCTGATGTGGAGACAACTGCAAGAAGAATGCTGTTAAGTATTAAATGGACAGGGGGTGTTATCTCCATCCTGTTCCAGGGTTAAACACTGTCTCCTACACACAGGAGGAGCTTGTCAACACCATCAGATGTTTACCTGACACCCACTCCCAACCACCCTCTCCATTATTGTCTCTTGACTATCCTAGTCAATGAAACAAATCCTAGTCAGTGAACCACAAGAAGGATACAATTCATAAAGTCACCTTCACAGAAGGCGATTATCCAGTTATAAAAGAACCCCATGAAGAAAGAGGCTCAATGCACCTACTTCTTGCTTTGAGATACAATGGGAGGTTGTGATGCCTGGAGCTGTGGCAGCCATCTTGCCATCACAAGACCACAAATAAACAGGTGAAAATGATGGTATCAAGAGTGGTGAAGCAATGTTTGGGGCAGAGCTTGGATCTTCGATGCTACTCAACCTAGCGTGGATAAGCTACCTCTAGCCTGCTCATTGACTGAGATACCCAGTGTCTGCCTGACAGGCCTCTGTGGACTGGGGTTATTTGTAATGTGAAATGCTTCAAGATGAAGCAAACCTGGGTGAAGTTTCCTTAGTTGGACTGGAATAGTAGATCTGGTAAATGCGGGCTATGAACAATGCCAACAGGATAATTAGTAGCTGGAGAAAAGGGCAGAAGAAGTCAGGGTCTCATGCAGAGAAAATGGCTTGAGCAGGAGCTGGTTCCCAGTGAAACTCTTAGTTCCTCCACAGGTAGAGACCAAGAGAACACAAGCTTGCGGTGTGTGTGTGTGGTGTGTGGTGGTGTGTGTGTGTGTTAGTTCTCAGGACCAATATTAGAGCTTATAGAAACAAAGCACATAAAGAGTTTGGGAAACAAGATCACCATGGCCACTGGTTCTGCTATCATGTCTTGTTTTTATAAGACAGGCCTTCACTATGAAGCCCAGGCTGGCCTTGACTCCTGGTCCTCCTGCCTCAACCTCCTAAGCACTGGAATTACAAGCATGTACTGCCACCCCTGGCTGAAATTTTTAATTGAAATAGTTAATGTAATTGGCTACATGCATGTTTATATTTGAGACAAGGTCTAACTGTGTAGACCAAGCTGGACATGACCTTGATCTGCCAGCCTCAGCCTCACCAGTGTAGGATTATAGATATGCATCACATCCAGCTCTAAAACACACCCCTATTTTATTCTTGATTGTGGTGTTGTTGTTGTTGTTTAGTTTTCATTTATTTTTAAATGAGGGCTTGTTATGAAGATTCTCTTGCTTCACGTACTGCCACAGTCCTTCCATTAGAGAGCCAGGAAAGTCCATCTCAGCCACCTTCACCCACACAAGGAGACCAAGAGCCTCTGGCAAAGCCAATGGCTGGCATTAGCCTGAAGAAGTGTCTTCCTCCTCCTCCATCTCAGGCAGTGGGTGGCAACTGGAGAGCTTGGGACAGGAAGTGGAGGTGGCCTGGAGTCACTGAGACACGGAACTTGTGCCAGCTCTGAGTAAGTCCCTGTCTGAGTCATGGGCTGAGGCAGCAGATGAAACAATGGGGCCCTTATGATTCTTCCAGCTGGGCGATACCTTCTCTCCATCATCTGTGACCTTCTGGGCTGCCCCACGAGTGTGGTCCAGGCAGAGGGAACAGCAGGCGCAGTCTCTGAGTTCTGGAACACCTAGGCTTTGCCCATAGGGAAGGGGAGTCGAAGGGGAGGGGACGAGGACTGTGACTCAGGCTCGGCCCAGAGCTGGAAACAGGACCATGAGTGGCAGAGAACGCCAGAGGTGAGAGCACAAAGAAAGAATGGGACCCTTCTGCAGGAACCAGGGCCAGATGGGGACCTCTGGTAAAAAAACACACAATCGTGTTTCCTCTGGGAACATGGCAGTGGCTTCAGGGTGGAGGAGGTGATAGGGAAATCACAGCTGTAGAACAGAAGACACTGGAAGGTCCTTTCCTCTCTTGCCCTTCCTTCCTCTTCCATGGAACTCATGTCTTCAGTCCTTTGAGTGACTTTCTCGCTCATCTATTTGACCCAAGATTGGTATGCGAAGGAAGCCCGCCCTGCTTGGAGAAGTGATTGGCTGATGTGGAGCTGGATTCACAGCCTGGCTGTCCTGCCCTCAGGGGCACTGTGCTCAGCTGTCAGGAGATACTTGAAGCTGTTGAGTAAAGATGTTACTGGTACCAAGTGGACTGAGACCATAGCCTGTAAGGCCTAATGGTTCCTTGACAACATTGAATGGCCTGGACCCCAGATGTGCATACTGCAGAATTGGAGAATCCTGAGTCAGGATGTGGAGGGGAGGCGATGGCTTGAGAGGCATCTTTAAGAGTCAGCAGGTCTAGGTGATAAAACTGGACATCAAAGGAGGAAAAATAAGGAAGAACCTGGGTATCTCCTTAGGGAAATGGGAGTGTCATAGCTCTGGACACTGGAGACAGAAGGACAATGTGTCGTGAGACTTTTCCCTGGGAGATATGAGCAAACACCATTTGACCTCAGCTAGGGCACAGATGACCGAAGGACATATTCCACCCAAGTGTAGCTTGATGAATCAATGAATTTGGTTGTGGCTACTCACATGACTCCCCCCATGGCTCTCTCCATCACGACTTTCTCCATGAGGGAAGGCGAGGGGCTTGGTGGGTGAGGGGCCACCTTCAGGAGTGCTGGTGAGGGGCTCCTCACAGAATCATGAGCAAGAGGCTGCCTCTGGAATATGGGCAAGGAGCTGCTCTCAGATATGGACAAGAGAAGGGCTGCTTACAAGAGTATGGATGAGGGGCTACTTACAGGAACATCACTTATGAGGCGCTATACCAATAAAGGAAAGAATCCCCTGCCCCAGCAACCGTTCAAGGCTTATAAAGCCTCAGGGGTAGGCGGCCCTCTCTTGCTCAGCCTCCTGAACCTTCCTGTCTCCTCAGGGAGGCCAGTCTTGATAGGGTCTCCTGTGTAATTACAGCTGCCCTGGCTTCAAGATGGCAGCATTCTCTTCATGCCTGCAGGACAGGCTTCCACAGTGCAGGGGCAGGGACAAGCAGTCCCTCATGGGATTTGTTGAAATCGAGGCTCTCAGACGCACTCCCTGCTTCAGCAGCTTCCTGGTCCTATGCACAGAATCTCCGAGGGCCTGATGGTCCTCCTGGCTTCCTGGGCCAGAGGTCCCAGCCCTCCAGATTCCCTGTGGACCGACAAGCCTCCCAGAGCCAGATTCCCTTGGTGATGGTGGCAGAGACAGAGAAACCCTCCTCCCTCCCTCTGCCACTGGGAGCTGCTCAGCCTCTGTACTAATTAAACATCTGCTCCAAGCCACAATTTCCTAAATTGCCTCACATGCTAACTTCTGGCAGGAATCGAACTGATTCTCAACTTGAGGGCCAGACCTTCCCCCAAACAGCCACAGCTTCCTGTTGTCCTTCAGTCTTGCACAGAAGTCACTGTCCCCACAACACTCCTGGACAAGCAGAGAGGTTGATCAGGGACCCTGATGAGGACTCTGCTTGCCGGACAAGAAGCCTCTGGATAAGTTCCTGGGTGAACTTGTAATCAATTGTCCCCACAAAAAGACTAGAGGAGGATATGAATAAGTAATCAGAGGAAAGGCATGCCAAATTGGGTTTAATCAAGAGCTAAAACGGGTGAGACAGGAAACAAGTTTCCACGAGGGTGGGAGACGAGGCCGCTTTCCTCAAACAACCTCAAAAAAGAGGGGCCTGGTGTTTCTCAAAGCAGGCCCATAGGCCTCAGAGTCCTGCAGGAATAGTGGGATGTTGGCTGGGGTTGCAGATTTTTGGACACTACCTCTGAACATGCATGTCTTTCTGCACATCCTGGCATCAGGACGTTTTAAAACCACTTGGTCCGGTATGTGATGCCCATAGTCTGCTAACAGCAGGTGTAACACTCAAATCCGATTCCCACTTGAGCATACGAAAGCCTGGCATCACTGGCTTAGGAAATGGCTCAATGGCTAAAGTATTTGCCACACAAGCATGAGGACTTGAGTATGAGCACTCATCTCCAATCCCAGTGCTGGGGAGACAGACGAGAAGATCCCTGGAGCTTTCTGGCCAGCCACGCTAGCTGAATCAGTGAGCTCTAGGTTCAGTGAGAGACCCTGTTCAAAACTACAGTGGAGAGTAGGTGTTTCAGTGAGCTTTACTGCCAATCTGACCTAGCCTGGGTCACCCCAGACAGGAATGTTCAACTGAGGGCTTGCCCTACTGAGCACTGGCCTGTGAGCATGTCTGTGAGGAACTGTCTTGATGATTAATTGATGTAGGAGGGCCCAGCCCACTTTGCATAGCACCACCCCTAGGCTGGTCCTGAGCTGAGTAAGAATCCTAAGTCCCTCCATGAGAAGCCAGAAAGCAGAACTCCTTCATGGTTTCTGCTTCAAATTCTTGGTTGAGTTACTGCCCTGACTTCCCTCAGTGATGGATTGTGACTTGAAGTTAAGAAAAATAAATCCCTCCTTCCCCTAAGTTGCTTTTGGCCAGAGTGTTATCATAGCAACAGAAAAGAAAGATACTCAACAATGACCTCTAGCTCCCATAGGCATGTGCACACATGCACCTCTCAATCACAGACATGCACGTGTACACACACACACAACACACACACACACTGTCCTCAAAAGCTGACTATGTGCACACAGGATCCAAAGTTTGAGCTATGGGCTGTTCAAAACGACTCTTACATCCACACCGGGCACTGCTCTCCTGACTGCTGCCCAGACATCCTTACCTGCTGTCCTTGCTGTCAGGTACTCACTCCTTTCTGTTCAACTCTACATCCTCACTCCCAAAATGCCTTGACTACCACCCCCAACCCAAGCTGAGCCAGGGACCTCTGTGATACTACAGCCCTGCAATACTACTGTGATACTAATACCCAGCTCCCTTCTTCAGCATCCCAGATAGCCCTAGGAAGCAAAGGCACCTCCAAATGAGCAGCTGTAAACTGCAAATTCAGCTCAAAAGGTGGAGGGCTTCCCAGGATGGATGAGGCCATTGCCCTCAATCCCTGCCATTCCTCTAAAATAGAAGAAAAATTGGTTGCTTGGTGCCGCACCAGGACAGAGAAAGGACACCAGAGTCAGGGAAGACTCTCCTCCTATCCCTTAGAGGGTCTCAGTCTCTTGGGTTTTTGGAAGTCCCCAAATTCCATCTTTAGCCCAGACAGCCTATTACTATATGGCTGGCTAGCTTAGAACTCACTATATAAATCATGTTCTTCTAGAACGCTGAGATCCTCCTGCCTCTGCCTATCCAGTGTTGGGGTTACATGTCATGTGCCACTATGCATGGCTTAATAATTCTTTTTGTCTCCCCATAATATAGAACATCCAAGAGACAACTCCTCATCTTTCCAAAATAATGATGGTTTGGGTGGGGCGTGGTAGAAGAAAAGTCTGATAGCTGATAAACTCAAGGAGTAAGATCAATGCCTCTAAGAAGGTCCTGCCAGTGTGAGGCATGCTGAGAACTGACACCTACCCTGGTTTAACTGGTCACCAACCATCCTTGCTTCCAGAGAACAGAGTCCCCCTGAGGCTGTGGCTTAGCTGGCAGCATTGAATCAGCCTGGGCAACTTTATAACAGAAAGACCCAGAAGTGCAAGCTTACTACCCTCTTCACTGACAACCTTGTGCAAATTCCTTAGTCACAGAGATCCCCCTTGAGCTAGTCAATTGCAAGATGTCAACTAAGCCCTGCTTTAAAAAAAAAAAAAAAGACTCTAGAATGGATTTCTCCCAAGAACTACCGAATCCTCTGCTTAGCACCTAGAGGTCCATGGACGTACCAAGACTGAATGTAAAGTTGTTGCCTGAGCGCCTATGGGGTGTTCCCACCATCTTTCACTTGATTTCACAAGTCAAAGGGACTGACTTGCTGCCAGAGAACATCCTATGCAGGAGTTTACAGCAGAGGGCTGACCAACGTGACCTGGTCATGTGTAGCAAGGTTTCACTTACCCCACATGGGCACATCATTTCTTGCTATGGACCAGCCTCCTAGAGGGCTGGAGGATGTGGGAAGACCAGGATCATATCTCATTCTTCTTCTCTCTGGTTCTACACCATGAATTCAAGCTTTGTTCTTGATACTAATTCCTTGATACTACAGCCAGAAGCCATAGGGGTTCTTTATTATTTACATTTCCCATGGCTGACAAATACCAGACAAGAAGCAACTTAATGAAGGAAGAGAGAGAGAAGGGTGCAGGGAGGAAGGGGAGGGGGAGGGGGGCAGGCCAGTGCTGCTGGTGTGGGCTGGGAGATAGCAAGGAACTTGAATCAGCATGAACTACAGAAGGAGCGGTGAGGCAGAGAGAGCATATGGTCACGGACTGGATGAGGACATCTTTCACACTGCAATGCAGGTGTGCAAAAGAGTGTCATCAGGCTCTGGCCAGGCTCACGACCATCCATCCCAGTGCCTCATCTCTGCAGGACTCTCACCCCATCTCACCTCCAGAGCAGACAGATAGCTCCTGACACCAAGCCAAGCACACTGCACATTACCACAATGGCAAGGACAAGTCCCTATTCTCCCAATGTCACCCCTAGACCCCATAGTGAATGGCCCTAAACACTTTTCTTCAACACTTGTCCCATGGGCACTAAGCCTACATTAAGTTGTGTTCATTTCTAGACTTAAACAAAAAAAAAAAAAAAAAAAGCCTCGCCAGGCGGTGGTGCGCACGCCTTTAATCCCAGCACTCGGGAGGCAGAGGCAGGCGGATCTCTGTGAGTTCGAGGCCAGCCTGGGCTACCAAGTGAGTTCCAGGAAAGGCGCAAAGCTACACAGAGAAACCCTGTCTTGAAAAACCAAAAAAAAACAAAAGCCTCAAAGAGCTGATGATTAGAAACTCAGTGTATTTCAATGTCTTCAGGTGCCTGTTACACATCCTTGGGAGCATGATGCCTCCAACACTGTCAAAGTGCATAGGAAGACTTAATAGTGCAGACCATGAAGGCTTCATGGACCCCACCGGGTGCTGAGTAAATTGCCTCGAGCCCAGAGCTCCATGGAACGAGGATGGCAGACTCCAAACCAGGCCAGGGGCCAGCCCTGAATCAACCTGACTGATGCCATAGAACTAGACAGCCCCAGTCCCAGGAAAAGGCCACCGTGATGCTTCAAAGATGACAGTGAAGGGAGGATCGTTTGAATATGTCAAGCAAAAAAAAAAAAAAAAAAGGATAAACCAGGTTTAGAAGTGTCAACCTCCATCCCAGCGCTTGAGAACCCAGAGCAAACAGGATGATTGCCCTGAGTCCCAGTCCAGGCCGGCTTACAGAATGAAAACCTGTCTCAAAACCAAACAACAACAAAACCCAACCAAACAAAAACCAAAATAAAAGAAGAACAAAGAGAAAAGCAGGGAAGGGGAGGAAAGTGAGAGGAAGAGGAGAGGAAGAAGAAGCAGAGAAGGAAGATAAGAGCAGACGGAGGAAGAGGACAACCAGGAAGAGGGAGAGAAGTATGGCGGGGGACTGTAAACAGGAGCTAAGAAGAGCATGCAGCCACAAGTTTGCTCTGGAGTCTTGCGAGAGCCTTGCTATCTAGGCCAATGAGTCATCTGAGGGGCGAAAAGTCTTTTATTCTGCTTGTCTCCCCACCCCTTTGAACAACTGAGAGGTTTTTCCAAAAGGTTCCAATTTCCCTTTGATTCAGAGCTGCTGTCGATGGTTCAGAGGCCTTAGGGGTAACAGGTGCATTTCAAATGCGTGGAAATCACAAATAAATTGGATCCAGGATTTACAGCATTAGCAATGCCTTTGTTCTCTGGCATTGATGCCTGGCTTGTGGACAGTGGATCTGAACATCCCCCAGGAGCCTGTGGAGATGCGGCAGGAAGACTGTTGAAGGGAGGAAGAAGGGAGTGATGGACGGGAGCAGACAGACACCCAGGTCCTTATATGCATGCACTTCACCGGCACAGGCTTCAAGCACTTCTTCCACAGTAAGACCCTGCTCCTCTCCCTGTCTCCACTTGCTGCCTCAATGCTCATCCAAATCATCCCTACCCATCCCCAGATGCTTTATCAGCTTCCTGAAGGTTCTCCTTACCTGTCCCCTTCAGTCCCTTCTTCTCATGCCCAATCAAGATAGTGTTTTCAAAACGCATAGCTGGTCCTGTGGCTCCTTCTGTGAAACATTTTGACAGCTTCCGGTAGCATTTGAGGTCATTTTGGGTGCTGGGCTTGTTGTGGCCTACAAGTGTCTGCATGGGCTGTCCTTGTCTGTGTTCTTCAGTGTGCCTTAAGTGTGCTGTGTGGCAGGCAGCTCCTTAGAGTGGCCCCCACTTCATACTGTACTCACCTTTGAGGAGTCTCTTGCCCTGGAGTGGGCACTGGACCTAGACACCTGCCCCTAAGAACTGCATGTAACCCTGATGACAGGGTCTCTCAAAGAATCCTTACCTCACATGAGACCTCATATCCAAAACCAAGATGTATAACACTTGAGGAACGACACCTGAGGCTGGCCTCTGGACTCCCCATACATATGCACACATGCACATAACCCTCGTCACACAAACATGTACATACACAGGATCACAGACATACAATCAAAACAACAACAACTTCAAACCATCTGTGACCCCTCAGCACAGTCTGAGGCACCCAAACAGTGACAAAGTGACGTTTTTACTAATCCTGTTGTGATCTGTGTCTAAGTGTGTACTCGAGGGACACAGCAAACTTCAACTATCAGTTGAGTCAAATTTCAGAGAGGAGGGAATAATGGAGAGTGGCAGCACGGAGGACATGGGTTTCCATTTGGGATGATGAAAAGTTCCAGAACTAGAGAGTGGCAATGGTTACACAATTCTGTGGAGGCACTCAGTCCCTTATTGACCACATTGACCATAAATCAGTTCATGTAGTAAGTCTAAAATTTTGATGCTTGTTTTTGTTTTGTTTTGTTGTATTGTTGTTGTTGTGTGTTTTAAACTTTATTTTACTGTTGTATGGGTAGTTTGTCTGCATACGTGTCTGTGCAATACATGCATGCAATACCCATAGAGCCAGAAGATGGCATCAGATTCCTTGGAATTGGGATTACAGATGGTTGTTAAAGGCCATGTGGGTGTGGGAATCAAACCTGGTCCTCTAGAAGAGCAGCCAGGGCTCTTAATGGATGAGCCATCTATGCAGGCCTGCCAAGTTATTTTTTACCATGAAGAAGTGCATCCTCCAACCAGAGGCAGTGATGTATGCTTCTCCATCCATGTTCATGGACCCCAGACTTTGTACATGGATTCTAGGTACAGACTCCAGTAGATGGTCTAGAATACTCAAGCTTACGGGCACATGACTTCAAGCCCTGCTCTGAAACCTGCTCTGACCACCCAGGAGCCGTGCCATGCAGGGAAGAGTGGAGGAAGGTGTCCTACAGCACCTCTGGCATGGAAAAAGTGGAGAAAGCTCCACAGCTGGGAACCCCGGATTCACTCACGCCTGTCCACTGATGGCTGTCATCTTCATGTTGTACTGGGGTGCCCACTAGTTAAGGGATACCTGCAGTATCTCACAGCCTATGTGTGGAAGGACTGGACTTGAACTTGGGAAGCTAACCCCAGAGTCTACACATTCCACCACATCAGAGAGTCTCCCACTCCTTCCCAACTGGACTTTCTAGCCATGATAGGAAGCTGAGGGAGATACCATCCCACTGGGATCTCTTACCTTCTTGTTAGTGAAGGGGTTTTAACCTTCAGTGAGGAAGCAGAGACAGAGCTCACATCAAGACCTTCACACACATTATGGGCTGGATCATGGACCTCTGTCCCTAGCCTCCCCTGGAAGAGTATCTGAAATGATCCACCCTCAGACCCCACCAGGAACCAAGGGTCCTCTGAGCATCACCAGGTCTCTAAGCTACTTGCTGTACAGCCCTTCCAAGACCGCCAAAGCCACCAGATTCAAAGTGTGCATGGTCTCAAGCAGAAAAACAATGTCTGAGCCCACAACCTGGCAAGACAGAGGCCTCAGATGCCCTGGGAAGGCTGGGCGCCTAATTGTGGAACTCAATTTTTTTCATAGGAATCAATTCGGAGGGATTTTCATTTTCAATTATTCAACAACATCCAATTTTCCCTCTACACCTCAGCCAGACTGGAGGAGAGAAATTGCATATGTCAATCACCCTGGCAATCTGCTGGCCAGCCTGAGGTCACCCTGCAGCCCCTTGCACTGAGGGCGTATGATTGGAGTGTGGGAATGCACCATGACAAATGGACACACCACATGGCTTTTGACCTGGACTCTGAGATACTGTCTGCCACTTGTTCTCATGTCAAGACAGGAAACAGATTATCTCCATGCCAGTGAGAACAGCACACTCAGGGAGGCCTAGGGAAGCAGGCTCCCCCCATCCTCATAAGCATCACGGAGGATCCCTCCCAGGCCCCCACAACCCATAAGGATGTGGTGGTCAGGCAAATCTAGGACAGACTCCTGAAGCTCCTCCTCATGTCTCCATGACACCAAGAAATCAGCCTTAATCCTTCTGTTGAGGTCTCATGGTAGCCCAGGCTGGCTCCAAGTTTGCAGTGTAGGCAGAAAACCTTTTGATCCTCCTGTTTCCTACTGCCGAGATGGTGCTAGGATTACAGGTGTGTGTCACCATGATCGGTTTTATGAGGTGCCAGATACTGAACTGAGGGCCTCTGGCATGCTAGTCAAGCGCTCTACCCACAGAACTTCATCTCCAGTCCTATGAACATCAGTTTCTAAAAGCACAAGTTCAGGAACATAACCATGCTGGACAGCGCCTGTGTCTATGCATACTGCACTGCCTGAATACTTGACATTGCTTATTAGGAAGAGCCCACGCTAAGCATCCATCCCTGCCGTGTCTGCACGTCTGTGTGTCTTCCTCCAAAGTTCCCATGGAAAATTTAATCCCAGTGCACAAGCACCGGGAGACATGGCAATTAGGACAAGATCCTTATAAAAGAGACAGGCTTCATAGTGGAGCCTGTTTATCCCAGCTACTTGGGAGGCTACCGCAGGAAGACCATTAGTCCAAGTCTGCCTAAGCAACTGTGTGAGTTCAAGGCTGGCCTGAAGAGCTTAGTGAGAACCTGCTCGGAATACAGAGTAAAATAGGGCTGAGGACCCGGCTCTGTGAGAGTACAGCTGCCGAGCCTGGAGAGGCCCTGGATTCTGCTCTCCAGCATGAAAGAAAAAAGAAAACAGCTGGAAAAAACTAGCTGAGGCTTCTTGTCTTTCTGCCCTCTATGCGAAGATGCAGACAGGAGCAAGGCCTCGTGGAAGAAACACAGAGGCGTTCAGCAGACCCAAATCCGTTGCTGCCTTGATCATCAACTTCTCTGCCTTCAGAGAGGCAGAGAAACAAATACATGTTTATAATTTCTTTGTAAATCACAGGTCCTAGGCAGTTTGTTTTGGCATAGTAGCTAGGAGGAAATGAGAGGTGACGGTGTCTCTTGCCGGACAGCAGTGACATGATAGTCACACAGTAGATGCTCAGCCCTCAGTTCAATGGGATGATGACATTAGCCATGTGAGGGTACCTCAGATCCCAGGAAAGTGACTTCAGACATGACGAGAGTTCTCCAATATCCATCTACCTCCTATTCCAAATGGGAACAGAACTGACCATTGGGTAGATACTATTTTTCTGTTTACTCTGGGTTTCGCTCTGGGGGATCCAATGTTTCCTGCTAAGCCTCACAAGTTAATGATTAAAAACAGAAGTGTTAGGGCCCCAATTTAAAGTTGAAAAAAATCTGAGAACCAAAGGGTAAATGATTTGCTTGAGGTCTCCAGATAGCTAGGGAGTGGGGATTCTCCACCTGGAATTCCCTAGGAACACATTCTTACCATCTGATTATACTGCCTCCTCACCCTACCACATCACCAAATTGGACTGAGTGAAAAGGTTGGCAGCAAGAAGCCAGGTACTAATGAGCAATCCTCACCTGATGTGTTAGAAGGGGCATGTTGGCTGTGGCCTGGGCTCTGGTATCTGAGTGCCTTCCATTCCGTCTCTCAGTCAAGGAAAAGAAAAGGGACACAGGCGCAGCAAGAGCCACTGTCACTCTGAGGGATTGGTTTGGTCCCAGGGGAAAGGAGGCTGGAGAGACACAAGTGGGAGCATCTGTGGAGCAGGTGTCAGAACAAGAAGGAGGAAGCAGACTCCTGAGGAGGACCAGCACGGATTCTTGTTAACCCCTGAGGGAAGGTGGTCTCACAAGTGGTACCATACATGAGGCCCACCTTCAACATTTGGATCAGTGTCTGGGAAAAGTGTCAGTCAGAAGGAACAGCATCATCCAGGCTGGAGATCAAGGCTACCTCTGATTATGAAATTGCTGTCAAGGCCAGGGCTGGATCCAGACCGACTTGTTTAATGTCTGATCCACTTAAACCTTGTGAGGCAAGAGAGTGAGGTAGACAGACAAGGCTGTGTGTCAGCTGGGGCTCTCTTAAAGTCATGCCACAGTGATTCAGGACACTGCAGGATACTCTTGGGAGGGGGGAGATTTCGTATCTCACCCCACAAAAAACAAAACAACAACAAACCCCTCATTTCCAGAAGCTTCTGAAAATTGACCAGCATGCTCACAAGGGAGCTGGGAAAGAAATTAACTGGGTTGTAAGCAGCATGGCTGGCTGGCTTCCTGATGCCTTACAGGAATGGTCCAGGTGCTGCTGAGGGAAACAGCCACCACCTGAGCGTGTTGTCACCAACCAGGGGCCAGTGAGCGAGCCTGTCTCACTCTACCTCCTCTTGAGGTCCTCTGCTCCCGATTCCTCCTCCACAGGCTCTCATCCCACATGATCAGGCTTCTTTAGCCAACACCACTGTGCAGGAAGGCACCCGGAGCACCAGGGCACAGCTGTGGGGGAGGGGGAGGGGACTTCAGAATTCGTCCGTTGAGACCCAACTATTAGTAAATAGAGAGTGTGGAGAGATTCAACGTAACAGAAGGTTCTATGCAGAAGCACAGAGTCCCACTGACGGGAGCACTGCAAAAAAGGTGACCAGAAAGACGGGTATGCCATCCCTCCAGGCCAGACCTCCAGCCTGTAGGACAGGGGCTTTTAGAACAAGCAGGCAGGTATGGCAGTTCCTACCTACAGTCCCAGTACTCCATCGGCTGAAGCAAGACCCCTGTCTAAAAACTGAAGAAAAAAAAACCAAACAAAAACAAAACCTGAGAATCTGGGCCAGTAAATTGTTTACCAAACAAGCTGAGGACCTGAGCTGGATCCCTAGAACCTACAAATAAAAAAACCTAGTGTGGTAGCATGCTTGTACCCCAGCACTGGGAAAGTAGAAGCAGGTGGGTGCCTGGTGCCTTCTGGCCAGCATGTCCAGCTGGTAAATCTCAAGCCTGTGAGAGACCTTGTCTCAAAAATAAGATAGCTGGCACTACAGGAGTGAATGATACACAAAGTTGCTCTCTGGCCTTGATATATAAACACACATGTGTACCTGCACACACACACACACACACACACACACACACACACACACTCGTGACTTTTAACCATGTGACATGATTACATGATTAGAGAGGTGACCTTCTCTGATGCAGGTAAATGACCAAGAAGAAAAGGAAAGAAAATGTCAGTTGCTTGCCACAGGAGGTATCTGGTGGTCATTTTTCCATCTCCAGAACCTGAGTGGGTCACATAGAGAAAATGTTCCAAAAATACATGCTGCAAAAAGCCACACCTAAGTCTTACAAGATAAGCAATCGGTTACCAGGCAGGACAGCAGGGGAACCAGCCTGGGCAAAGGTCCAAAGCCATGACTGATGAGAAATGCCAAATAGTTCAGCCTTGAGGTGACATGAAGCCCATGAGGGGTGATTGACAGAAGACAAGACTCCTGGCAAAGAGAACCAGACTGTGGAGGAGCCGGATTTCTGAGGCAGGAGTCTGCTCTGCATTAGTCAGGGACAGCAGAGCCTCTGCAGGACTCAGAGAATCTGGTGCTTCTGAGAGATCACTCTTGGGCTGAGGGAGAACACACAAAGGAGATGGTGCTAAAGTCCAATGGGAATACCTTTGCCACCCCCAAATCCATATTGAAAACCTAACCTCCAAATTGATGGTGTTTTTTTTATTTAACTTTTAAAATTTGTGTATATGTGTATGTGTGTGTTTGTGTTCATGGGTGTGTAAAAATGTCTGTGTAGATGTGTGTGTGCTTGCTTGTGGGGCCCACAGGCCAATGTCAAGTGTCTTCCTCTATTGCTTCTGCCTTCCTATTGGAGACAAGATCTCTCATGAACTTAGAACTCACCATCTGGCTGGGTTGGCTGGCCAGCACTGCAGCCACATGTGGCCAGGCCCAGCTCTGAGGTGGGTGCTGGGAAGCCAAACTCACGTCCTCATGTTTGCACAGCGGGTTCCTTAGCCACTGAGCCGTCTCCCAAAGAACTGTTCAGAGTTGTAGTGTGACCGTTGTCACTGACTATCAACTTGATTTGGTTGAGCGCCCCCTAGGGATTGCTGAGGCACATTCTCAGGTGTATCTAAGGGGTGTTCAACTACAGAAGGAGAACCTGCCTGGGTGTGGGTGCCATTACCCATTGGTTAGAGACCCAGATGGAGAAAGGGGTCAAGAAAAGACAGCAGGCACAAACAAACAAATCAAAAGCAAGAATCATCCCTTTAGGAGGTGGCGCTCACAGCTCGTGCCTCTCATCCTGGACTTCCAGTCTCCAGAACTGCAAGAAACACATTTCTGTCATGCACCACCACCAGCCTGTGGGGTTTGTTACAGCACCACATCAAAACAGGAAGAGAACAAGCAGGAAGGGGGATGCAGAACAGGGGGTACAGCAGGGACAGGTGCAGAGGAGTCGAAAGGATTCAGAGACAACAGCGTGAGAATCTGTAGATTTGCCCGCAGGCTGAAATGAGGGAATAAGAAGAAACCAAGGATGATGGATGGAATGATGATGAGAAGAGGAGCCATGCTCTGAGACTGGAAGACATAAAGGTGTATTTCTACTTCACACTCCTGAGAGTGAGTCAAATGTGGGAGCTAAGGAAGATGTGATATTTAAAATGCATTTAGAAATGCGCAGTGGTGGCTGCCTTTACTCCTATCTCAGGTCAAGTCTCTTTCCTTGTCCCCCATGGTCAAGATGTTCCCTTTTCTTCCATCACACAAAAGCTCTTGGAAAGTATTAGTCCTCTGCCAGGGAGAGAGCTCAGTGGTAAAGCACTTGCCTACAACAGAAGGACCTGAGTTCAATTCCAGGAACACACAATAAAACTCAATATGGTTGTATATACTTGTAATTCCAGTCTGAGGAGCGAAGCTGGGCATATCCCTGGGGTTCAATGACCAGCCAACCAGCCCACTTAACAAGTTCCAGGTCAAGTAGATCCTATCTCACAAAAAAGCAAGGTGCATGGCATTCTTGCAGATGACAGCTGGGGTGTCATCTAGCCTTCACATGTACATACCTGTGCATATGCTCAACACATACACAACAAAACATATACACTCATCTGGATGTATATGCATACAAATGCACACACAGATAAACATGCATATCCACACAGAAAAAGCAAAGTGGGAGTATAGGCAAGTGAGTTGTCTGAGCTGAACCCCAGATGGAAATTTGAGTCTGTCTTGTTGTGGGACTTACTAGCAGGTGGTGGATCTCCTGCCTCGGGTGTTTGTTCACACAGGAGGGCAGGGATGGAGGAAATGTGTTTCTTGGAGCCTCAAGGAAAAGAACACACAGAGGTTAGAATCTCTCTCTCCATCTGGTTTAGGGCTGCAACTCCTGAGGAAGGGCGTCTGAAGGGAGGGATAGGATCTGTGGAAGTTGGGATTCAGGCAGCATGCTTTGGGGCAGGTGACGCCTTGAAGAGGAGGAGGAGGGCTGTGCCTTTTCTCCAAAGAAAAGGCTGATTCTGCCAGGGAGACTATAAGGCACCTGGGAAGTTTGTAACCTGCAGTGATCTAAAAGTCAGACACCATAGATGGGCTTGGGGCTGGAGGACCATTCAGTGTTGTGCTTCCTGCTCAATCAGAGCACTCTAGCACCTACAGTGGAGTTCACATCCACCTTCTACTCCAGATCCAGGGAGGCTGATGCCCTCTTCTGACTCTGAGTCACTTGCTCATATACACAGAACATACCAAAATGCAAAATAAAAGCGCTCGCATGAATGCCAAGATTAAATGCAGCACGATGGTGGGAATAGAGCTTAGAGGGCAAGTGGGACAGAAAGGGGCCATTCTAACCTGCTCCTGGGAGTCCAGTGTCCCAAGCAGATGCACAGAACACACAAAATGGAGACGAATTCAGGAGGAGCAGCACCATTAAGAAGCTCCCAGGTGTCTATCACCAGTCCTGACCAGCAGCCCAGAACCAATGTCATCCACATCCAAGGGTCCCCACCTTGAGATAGGAAGCTCACACAGCAGCCCTTCACTGACAGGATTGTTGCTGCATCGAGGGGTCCTTTCTTATTGAGAGTGGCCAAGACCGTGATCACAGTTCCTGGGAGATCCAAACAAGCCCAACAGACCCCAGCAGGGTCACAATACCCAGGTGATATTTCCACTACCCTGCAGGTTCAGACCTCAGGCCCTCCTGGGCTCTGCCCCGTCTGAGTTCATTAGTGAGCCCCACTGCAGGCTAACAGCAGCACCAATTTCTCCAGGCTCCATGGTTCCAGAGAATGGATAATAAATGTGTTCGGAAGTGTGGGTTGATTTATTAAAGTGCATTGTATTGCAATGGTTTTACAAGAAGATTAATTTTAATAAAGAAACCTATTACCTCAGTCTTCGAGGACCTTCACACACCTAAGAAAAATGATTCTCTTTGCTCCGTGGAAGCTGCCAGAGCTTGTTTTCCTGGAACAGCTGGCTTTGTTCTTTCCGCTCCTCCTGAGAGAGGGAGATGGACATTCTGAGTGGGGTCTGGTGGACCACAGGGCTCTTTTGGGTCCATTAGTGACTGCATGTCTATTTTTCAGGCTCGTATCTGTCACACCAGCTCAAGCTCCTGGTCAGCCAAATTGACCCTATTCTAACCATGAAATATGTTAGGGGCCAGATCCTTGAGTATCCAGGTATTGACCAAATATGATCCCCCAAAGCCTCCAAAAGGATCTTGCTTGACATGTGGAAGGGGGTTTGAAAGAGACCCACCTGTGAGTCAGACATCTGTGGTTCGTGCAGGAATACAATGGCAGGGGGAATAGGGAGGTGACTCATGGTAAAGTGTTTGCCTTACACACATGAAGATCCTTCAAAAACCCATGTTTATAAAAATCCAGGTGTAGTGGTACACTCTCGCCATGCCCACCACCAGGAAGGTGGAAACAGGCTGACCCCTAGAGCTTGCAGGCCAGCCAGGCTAGCCCATTGGGTGAGTTCCGGGCCAGTGAGGGATCCTACCTCAAAAGAAAAGTGGACAATGCCTAAAGAATGATATCTATGATTATCCTCTGGCCTCTATATGTGCAAACACACATGCAAACACACACACACATAATGTAAAAACAGAAGATGCAGATGAATGAACAGGGATGGGCTGTGAGTCAGGCACATGCACCTGGATGTTTTGGGGTAAATCATGTGACCTCTGAGCCTGCATCACCTCCCCTGTGCAATGGGCATGATGGAATTTGCAGGTGGAGCAGGCTCAATTAACAGAAGCAAGTCATCAGCTCAGCACCCAGCCCGTGCTTTCGGTCATCACAGCTGCTGGTGGTACATGAGGAAGAGAGACTCACAGGCTTGTCATCTGTGACTCAGGAGGCTGAGGAAGGGGGCTGCCAAGTTCAAGATAGATCTGATCTAGCTGATCTACATAATGAGTTCCAGCCTGGACAAACTACTTAGACTCTGTCTCAAAACTTAAAGAAGTGATAGTGGGAAAGTGCTGAGGATGTAGCTCATTGGTAGAGCATTTTCCCAGTGTGAGGAAGGCTTGGGATCAGTGCCCAGTACTTCAAATACAGTAGTAGCACTAGGTAGAACAATGATGATGACGGTGGAGGTGGTAGGATGGGGGGGTGGAGTGGTGGGGTGGAGGTGAGGTGGTGGAGGTGGAGGTGGAGGTGGTGGTGTGGTGGAGGTGGTGAGGTGGTGGAGGTGGAGTGGTGGTGGTGGTGGAGGTGGTGGGGTGGAGGTGGAGATAGTGGTGGAGGTGGAGGGGGTGGTGAGGTGGTAGGGGTGGTGGAGGTGGTGGAGGTGGTGGTGGAGTGGAAGTAGTAGTAGAGGTGGTGGAGATGGAGGTAGAGGTGGAGGTGGAGGTGGTGGTGGTGAAGGTGATGGTGAAGGTGGTGGAGGTGGTGAGGTGGTGGGAGGTGGTGGAAGGAGGTGGAGGTGCAGGTAAAGCTGGGTTTTGAGCAGCAGAAAACAGATCTTTGTATGCATTAAAGGTTTTTCTGGAGGGAATGAAATCCACACATCTCTGTGTTAGGAATGGCATTTGAGGAATGGGATCCTGGCTTACCAGAGAGACTCAGGGAAGGCTAAGAGAGGACAATGTTTGAACAGGAATAGAGACATGGATAATAGGAGTGGTCCTGGATGAAACCAGTGCTGGAGGACTCTTAAGCACAGGAAGAGGCCTTCTAGCAAGAGTAATGACAGTGGCATTCACTTGGAGACAGAGGGCAGCCATTTAAATTAATAATTGTTATCATAATTATCATTGTGGCTATAAACTGCTTAAAAGAACTCAATCAGACAACAGAAATGGCCTGAGAAACTCCTGCATGCCAACCTCCTGTCCTTCCAACAGTAATTCTAGGGCTGTATTCCAGGAACCAAACTGCTCACTGTCTAGAAAGGATTCCATGAGTCCAATGTCAGAATAAATGTGAAAACTCCAACAAGACAAGATTGAAATGGTAGCACAAAATTAAATAACAGCTCATAAGTATTATGCATGTTAATATTTGCAGAAACTATATCAAGTATTTCATATACTGGCTAACTTAAAACTATAGTATAGACAAATTTCACCACCTAATAAAGGACCTCTCTTATACAAAAAAAAGGTTTAAAATTCAATAATAAGACCAGCTTGTTGTGGATATTTAATATAAATTAAATCCTATAGTATGTGATCTGAGGGGATCTAGATTCTTTCACTAAGCATAGTGTATTCTGAGTTCATCCATATTACAGCATGGATTGGCATTCCATTACTATATTCATATTTGTGTGCATATGTATGTATGTGTACACGTGACTGTATGTGTGCTTGTGTACATATGGATATATATGCACATGTGTAAGTGTTCATGCATATATGTACACATATATGTAGAAGCCAGGGGTCACTTTCTGGTATTGTTCCTCAAGCACTGTCCACCTTACATCTTTGAAATATACCTTTCACTGGTGTGGGACCCAACAAAAAAAACTACAATGGCTGGCCAGTGAGCCTAGGGAGCTACCCATCTGCACTTTCTCCAGGGAGACTTTTGAAAACTAGGTTCTGAGGGTTGAACTCAAGTCCTAATGCTTGTGAGGCAATCATTCTACCAGATGAGTCATCCCTCAACCCCAATATTTCATTATTTTTCATGCCCAAATAATACACCATTTTGTGGCTGTATCATCTAGAAAGAGAAGTAAATTGGCTACAGATAAGGACTGGAGGGAGGAGATTGAAAAAAGTAAATAAGGTTTCCCTACAGCCACCATTCCTAAAAAATGTTTTATTGTGGGAATATTTCTTTTTTTTTTTTTTAATATTTGTATATATTTTTTTATTTTACAATACCATTCAATTCTACATATCAGCCATGGTTTCCCCTATTCTCCCCCCTCCCACGACTCCCTCCCCTTACCCCCAGCCCACCCTCCATTCCCACCTCCTCCAGGACAAGTCCTCCCCCGAGGACTGTGATCAACTTGGTAGACTCAGTCCAGGGAGGTCCAGTCCTCTCTCCAGACTAAGCCAAGTGTCCCTGCATAAGTTCCTGGTTTCAAACAGCCAATTCATGCATTGAGCACAGGACTTGGTCCACACTGCCTAGATGCCTCCCAAACTGATCAAGCCAATCAACTGTCTCACCTATTCAGAGGCCTGATCCAGCTGGAGCCCTCAGCCTTTGGTTCATAGTTCATGTGTTTTCTATTCATTTGGCTATTTTTTTTTCAATAATTGAGTAAAACTGAAATTTATTATAATGCCACAGTCGTCCTAGGGACCTCCATGCTATATATATATATAATAGCCTTATATGGTTCTATGGGTTGTGGTCTGATTGTTCATTTTATATCTAGAATCCACCAATGAGTGAGTACATACCATAACTGTCTTTCTGGGTTTGGGTTACCTCACTCAGGATGATTTTTTTCTAGTTCCATCCATTTGCCTGCAAATTTCATGCTTTCATTGTTTTTCTCTGCTGAGTAGTACTCCATTGTGTATATGTACCACATTTTTTTTCATCCATTCTTCCGTTGATGGGCATCTAGGTTGTTTCCAGGTTCTGGCTATTACAAATAGTGCTGCTATGAACATAGCTGAGCATGTATCTTTATGGTATGTATCAGCATTCTTTGGTATATGCCAAGAGTGTATGGCTGGTCTTGAGGTAGTTCGATTCCTAATTTTCTGAGAAACCGCCATACTGATTTCCACAGTGGTTGTACAAGTTTACATTCCCACCAACAGTGAGGAGTGTTCCCTTTGCTCCACATCCTCTCCAACATTGTTGTCATTGGTGTTTTTTGATCTTAGCCATTCTAACAGGTGTAAGGTGGTATCTCAGAGTCGTTTTGATTTGCATTTCTCTGATGATTAAGGATGTTGAGCATTTCTTTAAATGTCTTTCAGCCATTTGTAGTTCTTGTTTTGTGAATTCTCTGTTTAGCTCTTTAGCCCATTTTTTAATTGGACTGTTCAGTGCTTTGATGTCTAGTTTCTTGAGTTCTTTATATATTGTGGAGATCAATCCTCTGTCAGATGTGGGGTTGGTGAAGATCTTTTCCCAATCTGTTGGCTGTCTTTTTGTCTTATTGACTGTGTCTTTTGCCCTGCAAAAGCTTCTCAGTTTCGAGAGGTCCCATTTATTAATGGTTGTGCTCAGGTCTGTGCTGTCGGTGTTTTATTTAGGAAATGGTCTCCGTGCCAATGCGTTCAAGAGTGCTTCCTATTTTTCTTTTCTATTAAGTTTAGTGTAACTGGATTTATGTTTAGGTCTTTGATCCACTTGGACTTGAGTTTTGTGCATGGTGACAGATATGGATCTATTTGTAATCTTTTACATATTGACATCCAGTTATGCCAGCACCATTTTTTTTTAGATACTTTCTTTGTTCCATTGTATAGTTTTGGCTCCTTTGTCAAAAACCAGGTGTTCATATGTGCATGGATTAATGTCAGGGTCTTCAATTCGATTCCATTGGTCCGTATGTCTGGTTTTTATACCAGTACCAAGCTGTTTTTATTACTATAGCTCTATAGTAGAGTTTGAGGTCCGGGATGGTGATGCCTCCAAGGGTTGCTTTATCATATAGGATTCTTTTAGCTATCCTGGGTCTTTTGTTTTTCCATATAAAGTTGAGTATTTTTCTTTCCAAGTCTGTGAAGAATTGTGTTGGGATTTTGATGGGGATTGCATTGAATCTGTAGATTGCTTTTGGTAAGATTGCCATTTTTACTATGTTAATCCTACCTACCCATGAGCATGGGAGATCCTTCCATTTTCTGATATCTTCTTCAATTTCTTTCTTTAGAGATTTAAAGTTCTTATCAAAAAGGTCTTTCACTTGTTTAGTTAGTGTTATCCCAAGGTATTTTATATTATTTGTGGCTATTGTAAAGGGTGATGTTTCTTCTGACTTCTTTCTCAGCCCTTTTATCATTTGTGTATAGGAGGGCTACTGATTTTTTTGAGTTGATCTTGTATCCTGCCACTTTACTGAAGGAGTTTATCAGCTGTAGAAGTTCCCTGGTAGAGTTTTGGGGTCACTTATGTATACTATCATATCATCTGCAAATAGTGAAAGTTTGACTTCTTCCTTGCCAATTTGTATCCCTTTGATCTCCTTTTGTTGTCTTATTGCTCTAGCTAGAACTTCTAGTACTATATTGAATAAATATGGGGAGAGTGGACAGCCTTGTCTTGTTCCTGAATTTAGTGGTATCGCTTTGAGTTTCTCTCCATTTAATTTGATGTTTGCTGTTGGCTTGCTATAAATTGCTTTTATTATGTTTAGAAATGTTCCTTGTATTCCTATTCTTTCTAAGACCTTTATCATGAAGGGGTGTTGAATTTTGTCAAAGGCTTTTTCAGCATCTAGGAGATGATCATGTGGTTTTTTCTTTCAGTTTGTTTATATGGTGTATTACATTGACTGATTTCCGTATGTTGAACCATCCTTGCATCCCTGGGATGAATCCTACTTGGTCGTGATGGATGATTGTTTTGATGTATTCTTGGATTCGGTTTGCCAATATTTTGTTGAGTATTTTTGCATCAATGTTCATGAGGAGATTGGTCTGTAGTTCTCTTTCTTTGTTGCATCTTTGTGTGGTTTGGGTATCAGGTAATTGTAGCCTTATAAAAAGAGTTTGGTAGTGTTCCTTCTGTTTCTATTGTGTGGAACACTTTGAAGAGGATTGGTATTAGTTCTACTTTGAAAGTCTGGTAGAATTCTGCACTGAAACCATCTGGTCCTGGGCTTTTTTTTAGTTGGGAGACTTTTGATGACTGTTTCTATTTCTTTAGGGGTTATTGGTCTATTTAAATGGTTTATCTGGTCTTGATTTAATTTTGGTATTTGGTATTTATCCAGAAAATTGTCCATTTCTTCCTGGTTTTCCATTTTTGTGGAGTACAGGTTTTTGAAGTATGATCTGATGATTCTCTGGATTTCCTCATTGTCTGTTGTTATGTCTCCCTTTTCATTTCTGATTTTGTGAATTTGGGTGCTCTCTCTTTGCCTTTTGGTTAATTTGCTAGTGGTTTGTCTATCTTGTTGATTTTTTCAAAGAACCAACTCTTTGTTTCATTGATTTTTTTGTATTGTTCTCTTGTTTTCTATTTCGTTGATTTCAGCCCTCAATTTGATTATTTCCTGGCGTCTATTTCTCCTGGGTGAGTTTGTTTCTTTTTGTTCTAGAGCTTTCAGTTGTGCTGTTAATTCATTGGCATGGGATTGCTCCATCTTCTTTATGTGTGCATTTAGAGCTATGAATTTTCCTCTTAGCACTGCTTTCATAGTGTCCCATAAGTTTGGGTATGTTGTACTTTCATTTTCATTGAATTCTAGGAACTCTTTAATTTCTGTCTTTATTTCTTCCTTGACCCATTGATGTTTCAGGTGGGCATTATTCAGTTTCCATGAGTTTGTGGGTTTTCTATAATTTTTGTTGTTATTGAGTTCTAACTTTAAGGCATGGTGGTCTGATAAGATACAGGAGGTTATTCCAATTTTTTTGTATCTGTTGAGATTTGTTTTGTGTCCAAGCATGTGGTCAATTTTTGAGAAGGTTCCATGGGGTGCTGAGAAGAAGGTATATTCTTTTGTGTTAGGATGGAATATTCTGTAGATATCTATTAGGTCCATTTGAGTCATAACATCTGTTAGGTCCTTTATTTCTTTGTTAAGTTTCAGTCTGGTAGATCTATCTTTTGGTGAGAGTGGTTGTGTTAAAATCTCCCACTACTAATGTGTGGGGTTTGATGTGCGTTTTAAACTTTAGTAGTGTTTCTTTTATGAATGTGGGTGCTTTTGTATTTGGAGCATAAAATGTTTAGAATCGAGACTTCATCTTGGTGGATTTTTCCCGTGATGAATATGTAATGTCCATCCTGGTCTCTTTTGATTGATTTTAGTTTGAAGTCTATTTTATTAGATATTAGGATAGCTACACCAGCTTGTTTCTTAGGTCCATTTGCTTGGAAAACCTTTTCCCAGCCCTTTACTCGGAGGTAGTGTCTGTCTTTGGAGTTAAGGTGTGTTTCTTGTATGCAGCATATTGATGGGTCCTGTTTTCTTATCCATTCTGTTAGCCTGTGTCTTTTTATAGGTGAGTTGAGACCATTGATATTGATGGATATTAATGACCAGTGATTGTTAATTCCTGTTATTTTTTTGGTTGTGTTGTGTTGTCCTTCTGTGTGTATGTTGGTGTAGGATTATCTATTGCTTGATTTTTCATGGATGTGTTTAGCTTTCTTTGGGTTGAATTTTCCCTTCTAGTGCTTTCTGTAGGGCTGGGTTTGTGGACAGGTATTGATTAAAATCTGGTTTTATCCTGGAATATTTTGTTTACTCCGCCTATGGTGATTGAGAGTTTTGCTGGGTATAATAGTCTGGGTTGGCATCCGTGGTCTCTTAGTGTCTGCATGAGGTTTGTCCATGATCTTCTAGCTTTCATAGTCTCTATTGAGTAGTCTGGTGTTATTCTGATGGGTTTGCCTTTATATGTTACTTGGTCCTTTTCCTTTGCAGCTCTTAATATTTTTTCTTTATTCTGTGTGTTTAGTGTTTTGATTATTATGTGGCGAGGGGACTTTTTTTTTTGGATCCAGCCTATTCGGTGTTTGTAAGCTTCTTGTATCTTCATAGGTATTTCTTTCTTTAGGTTAGGAAAGTTTTCTTCTATGATTTTGTTGAATATATTTTCTGTGCCTTTGAGTTGGTATTCTTCTCCTTCTTCTATCCCTATTATTCTTAGGTTTGGTCTTTTCATGGTGTCCCAAATTTCCTGGACGTTTTGTGTTAGGACTTTTTTGTCTTTATTGTTTTCTTTGACTGACGAATCTATTTTCTCTATCATGTCTTCAGCATGTCAGAGATTCTCTGTTCCATTCTCTTGCAATCGGTTGGTTATGCTTGTTTCTGTAGTTCCTGTTCGTTTTGTCAGGGTTTCTATTTCCAGCATTCCCTCAGCATGTGTTTTCTTTATTGTCTCAAATTCATTTTTCAGATCTTGGAATGTTTCTTTCATCTGTTTAATTGCTTTTTCTTGGCTTGATTTTGATTTCTTCCCATTTTTTGTTCGTTTTTTCTTCCATTTCTTTAAGGGAGTTTTTTATTTCCTCTTTAATGGAGTTTTTCATTTCCTCTTTAAGGGAAGTTTTTATTTCCTCTTTAGGGAGTTTTTTATTTCCTCTTTAAGGAAAGTTTTTATTTCCTCTTTAAGGTAGTTTTTCAATTCCTCTTTAAGGAAAGTTTTTATTTCCTCATTGAGGGAATGTTTTATTTCTTCTTTAAGGGCCTCTATCATCATCTTAATGTCATTTTTAGGGTTGATTTCTTCTGTTTCTTCTGTCATGTATGTTTAGGTCTTGCAGGTGTAGAATCACTAGGTTCTGATGTTGCCATATAGGTCTTTATGTTGTTGCCTGTATTTTTGCACTGGCGTCTACTCATCTCTTCCTCTGTGAGGTGCAGGTGGTGTCTGTGTCTGAGAGTGCCTCTCTTGTTCTAATTTTTAGTCTTGGTTTAGTAGTGGTTCTTGGTTAAATTGGTGCTATTGGGCTATTTCTTCAGGGCAGCTGATTTCGATCGGTGAATTATATACTTATGATTCTGGTGATCTGGTTTGGTGTCTGGGTAGCGCCTTCTTCTGTGTTCCCAGGTCACGTTTTGTTCATTTGTCAACTCCTCAGCTTGATCTTGTTTCCTCAGACTTTAAACTGTAGGCATCTGAATCCTCTCCCAGATGGGTTTCAGCTGAGCAGGGTAGTCTCACCAACACCTCCAAATTGTTGGTTTCACAGGATCAGCAGCTGGCCCTGGGTTGTCCTCAGACGGAGTGTTCAGATTCGTTCTGGTTCTGACCCACCGAGATAGCTTCTTCCCCAGATGTTGGGGTTAGGGGCGTCCCTGTTCCAAGCTGCGTCTGCTTGTCTCCGTCCCTGGGCCTGTTTACCTCTGCAGTCCGCCGCGGGCCTGTATGTCCCTGTCAGCTGCCGCTGGGTCTGTCTGCCTCTGGGGCCGCCACCGGGCCTGAATGTCTCGCAGCTGCAGCTGGACTGAAGTCCTGTCGGCTGCGCCGGGACTGAATGTCCCTGTCGGCCGCTGCCTGGGCCCGTTTACCTCAGCGGGCGCTGCTGGGCCCGTCTACCTCCACGGGCCGCTGCAGGCCTACCTGCGTCTGCTTGTCTCGCCGCCGGGCCTGTCTACCCTGTGGCCCGCTGGCCTGAATGTCTCTGCCGGCTGCCGCCGGCCTGAATGTCCCTGTCGGCCGCTGGCCGCCTGGTCCGTTTACCTCAGCAGGCCGCCGCTGGGCCCGTCTACCTCTGTGGGCTGCCGCTGGCCTGAATGTCTCTGCCGGCTGCCGCCGGGTCTGAGTATCCCTGTCGGCTGCCACGCTGGGCCCGTCTACCTCCACGGCCCCCGCCGCAGCCTACCTGCGTCTGCTTGTCTCTGCCCGGGCCTGTCTACCTCTGTGGGCTGCCGCTGGGCCTGAATGTCTCTGCCGGCTGCCGCCGGCCTGAATGTCTCTGTCGGCGCTGCCGCGACTGAAGTTCCCCCAGCGGCCGCTGCCGCCGGCCGTTTACCTCAGCGGGCTGCTGCTGGGCCCGTCTACCTCCACAGGCCGCCCGCAGGCCTACCTGCGTCTGCTTGTCTCTGCCGCCGGCCTGTGTACCTCTGTGGGTCCGCCGCTGGGCCTGAATGTCTCTGCCCGGCTCCCGGGCCTGAATGTCCTGTCGGCCTGCCGCCGGGTCCGTTTACCTCAGCAGGCCGCCGCTGGGCGCGTCTACCTCTGTGGGCTGCCGCTGGGCCTGAATGTCTCTGCCGGCTGCGCCGGGTCTGAGTATCCCTGTCGGCTGCCACCGCTGGGCCCGTCTACCTTCACGGCCCCCGCCGCAGGCCTACCTGCGTCTGCTTGTCTCTGCCGCCGGGCCTGTCTACCTCTGTGGGCTGCCGCTGGGCCTGAATGTCTCTGCCGGCTGCCGCCGGGCCTGAATGTCCCTGTCGGCCGCTGCCGCCGGGCCCGTTTACCTCAGCGGGCTGCTGCTGGGCCCGTCTACCTCCACGGGCCGCCGCAGGCCTACCTGCGGGAAATATTCTTATTGGTAGATGTGACTCCTAAAAGCACTGAGAGATCTTGCCTCCTTACTCTGCAGGGTATGGCCCAGCCCAGCAGTCAACAACACCCTGATACCTGGTAGAGGCTCAGAAGGCCCTGCCCCTAAACAAATGACTCATACTACCCGCTTGGATTCTCCATGATTCCTGATTGCATTTGAGAAACATTGGTCTAGATTCTAAACTTTTTGTAGGCTCCCTCCCTCTTAGAAACCAGAGATTCTAGAACCTTCTGCTGCTCTTCCCTCCACATTTCTGTGTATCTTATGCTGATGTGGCCACTGGGAATGAGCTCTGATAGCAAGCTGGTTTGTGCCTTACTGGTTTCCAGTTGTATAAATGTGTCAGTCAAGACTTAGTTTAATTGTAAGGTAAATTAGCCCAGAAACCAGGCTCCACCTTTAGTGATCAGGCAGCCTTTAGGGAGGACCCTAGGAGGGGTTAGTTCACAGGTGTCTGGGCCTTTGGCCTCCCTGGGTTACTGCCAAATAGTGAAAGGAATGCAAGTAGGTGGGGAATTATGAGATAGTCAACTAGTAATGTGCTTGCTGTGGCTGAGTTCAGATTTGCAGAACTAACACAAAGCCTGATGCATATGTAATCCTAGCCCAACAGTCCTAAAGTAACATCAGAGGTGGAGACAGGGAGACCCCCCTGGCCTCACTAGACTGGTGTACACAGCATCAGACAGGAGACCCTGCTTTAACAAGGTGGAAGGTGAGGAGCAGCCCCAGAGTCTATCCTCTAACACCCATCCCAGAGCATGCGCTCACCTAAGACAGCGCATAGGCAGGCTCCACAGCTGTCCATCTAAAGTTCATGAGTTCCTACTAGTTTGGTTGTCTCTGTAGGTTTCCCCATCATGATCTTGATGCCCCTTACTCATAGAATCCCTCTGCTCTCTCTTCGACTGGACTCATGGAGCTCAGCCTGGACTAGGCCCTCTGCATAGCAAGACAGTTGTGTAGCATGATCTGCTTAAGGGGCCCCTGACACAGGATCAGAATCCATCCCTTGTGCATGAGCAGGCTTTTTGGAGCTCACTTCTATGATGGGATACCTCACATAGCCTTGAGGCAGGGGAAGGCCTTGGACTTGCCTCTACTAAATGTACCTCCCCATGGCAATCCTTACCTTCTTATAAAAGGGAATGTGGGGGGTGGGAGGAGGAGACTGGGGGGCAGGAGGAGGGAAGAGGGGAATATTTGGTATGTAAAATGAATAAAAATTTCTTGATAAAAAAACAAAGCTGCTATGAATATAAAAAAGAATATGAATAGACACACACACACACACAAAGATTTAAAAACAAACAAACAAAAACCCGGGTGTCTTAGCTTTGTTTCCTGTTGCTGTGATAAAATATCCAGACAAAAGTGACTTCAGGGAGAAAAGATTTGCCTCAGCTCACAGTTCTAACAGTCCATTGTTGCAGAAAGACAAGATGGTGAGGGCCAGTCACATCCGTAGCCAAGGACGGAAAGAGAAGGAATGTGCGCATGCTGTGCGCAGTACATTTTCTCCTTCTCTACAGTGCAGGGTGCAGCCCATGAAATGGTACTGCCCACCCTGGGCAGTTCTTCTCACTTCAGTTAACTTAGTAAAAATAATCCCTCATAGACATGCCCACAGTACAACCCAGCCAAGGCAACACCTCATTCAGACTCTCTTCCCAGGTGATTTGACATTGTGTCAAGTTGACAGTTACAACTATTTACATTGTATCCAGGTCAGGACTCTGTTGCTGCAATAAAACACTGACAAAGACATCTTGGAAAAGAAAGGATTTCTTTCCAATTATAATTCATCATCAAGAGACCACAGGGCAGGAACCGAAGCAGATGCTGATAGCTGACTTGCTTACTCTGGCTGCTCAGCTGCCTTCCTTATACACCCCAAGCCCACCTGACTAGGGAAGGTACTGTCCACAATGGGTTAGGCCTTCTTCCATCAATTAGCAATGAAGAAAATACCCAGAAGATATGCCCAGAGGTATGGACATACTTCTTCAATCAAGGTTCCTTCTTCCCAGATGTATTAAAACAACAACCAAGACTAGCCATCACACACTAGGAGAAAGGACCCAGTAGATTTATACCCACATGAGGAATGAAGAGGATGTGGTTCAGATTGTTCCATGGACCCAGGATAGGTATAAGAATCTTGAGTCCAACTTGAACACCCCATGCCAATGTCTGCATACTGGCCAGGCTTGTCAGGGAGAGAAGCTGGTACCCATAGGACAGAGTGGGAGGCATCTCCACCTTCTGTCCAAGCCTTGCAGGGATGTGTCTCCAGCAATCTTTTATTTGTTCTTTTCCTGGGGTTCTGCCCTCCTGGAAAAGGCTGGCATCTTAGGAATGAGGCCAGGAAATAAGAAGACCCAATGTGAAGGTTCCCAGAGGGCTAAGCTAGGCTAAGTGTTATCTGATTTTGCATCTGTCTAACATTAACCAGGGAAACTAGTTCTGGGATAGCATGAGGTCTGTTCAGCCTTCAGCTCCATTTTTTCCCACCAAGTGCAGTCCCTGTCAAGGACCCAAATCCTTCATGAAAGCCCAGAAGTTGATGTCAGTCTCAAGACCTGATTGTTGAATCAATTGTTTCACTACAAAATGAAACAGACCTGTAACTGGTTGTTTTAGTTAGGGTTTCTGTTGCTGTGAAGAGAAACCATGACCACAGCGACTCATATAAAGGAAAAATATTTCATTAGGGTGACTTGAATTTTCAGGGGGTTAGTCCATTATCATCATGGTGATACATGGCGGCATACAGGCAGACACAGTGCTGGAGCTGAGAGTCCTTACATCTTGACCCAGAGGCAACAGGAAGTGGCTTGAGCATATATGAGACTTCAATGCCCACCTCCACAGTGACACACTTCCTCCAACAAGACCACACCTACTCCAACAAGGCCACTCCTCCTAAAAGTGCCACTCCCTTTGGGGGCGATTTTCTTTATACCACCATGCTGGTTTAGCTCGCTTCCGACTGACAGTGATGTAGCCTCTCTAGAATTAGTGTTGTAGTATTTTTTGAGCTGAAATTCCAATGTAGAGAAACTCAACTCTACAATGAGTTCCAGGCCAGCTCTGTCTTAAAAGGAATAAACTTGAAGGAACTATCTATGGCCTTCTGTATGTTGTTTTTGCCAAGTAAGTATCCAGCAAGAACTCCACCCAGGTGAAAATGCAACACATAGACTGTGGCTCCAGACCATGAGAGAACATAGCTCCTGTCTTCGCATCACTTAGCCTCGAGTGTTTTGTCATAGCAACACAAATAAGACTAAGACAACTTTCTTGGAGTGAGTGAAGGAAGGATTGAAATGAGGGTACAGAATGGAAGGTCTCTTGGCAAAGACCTGGTGAATCACTGAAGCTACCTAACTTCAGCTTCAAAAGCAAATAGGACCAGCCATCCGCTGTGTCTCTATGGAGATGAACACTCCCTGAACCATACACCACCTCCCTGACAGCTGGCCCGTACTAGTGTCTGTGTGGACAGATGTTACTTTCTATCCCCTAGGAACAGTGCCTTCCCATTTGCTCCCGTGTCTACCCTGTTGCATGCTCAATCAGGCTGCCCTCATAGATATTAATGAGTCCCTATTCTATTAAGCTGGATCAGAGAGAGACATGAAAATAGAGCAAATGACTGTGGTGCAATGGATGGAATGTTCTGGAGTATCCTCCAGACCATGTCTTTGCTAGTTATGACTCTATCTTCTCCCAATAGTTAGTCCTCTACTCTGCCACTCTCTATAGCAGCTCTAGGTTATGAGAATTGCTGGTCTCTGTCCCTTGAATCTTAGGAGTGTAGACAACTCCCGTTGGTACCAGTCTCCACGTGCTGTCCCTCTTCTCAGCTTTCCTATCCCTTCTGTCACTGAGCCTCTATTAAACTCTTCCCAGTTCTGGCACTAGTCACACTTATGATGTGGGCTCAGAGCTACCCCAAATCTGAAACAGTTGACTCCAACCCCAAAGATAGGAAGGGGTGTGAACAACCTTGTGTTGGACGTAGCAGAGCTGAGGCTCAGAATCCAAGTTCCCATGTCCCCCAGGACCTCCCATCCATTGACAGTATTCTGAACTCACAGAGACTAATTCCTACCTGTGACGTATGCATTGGCAGTAAATAAATGTCTGATAAATGACTAAGTGTATAAGTGATGGAACCCATGGCATTGAACACTAGCATGCTCTATTCCCAGCAGGGACCTATTCCAAAGTGCTCAGCTACAGCTCACATGAACCATTCAGGCCTCAGCACTGCCCCAAACCCAGGCTTCCTCAAAGGCCTTTGGTCAAATGATCTCCCACTTCAATCCCACACCCCCAGGGAGCTTCTTCACAGTTCAGCCTGTTCAGAGCAACTCCATCTTCCCCAGAGTATTCTTCCACCTCAGAACCTCCAAGTCCCTCCATTTCTTTGCACTTCATCTACAAATTTTTCCAATATACTTCAGTTTTAGTAGGACTATTAAAAAGCTGTCAGAGAAATGCAGGTAATGGCAAAAACATTTCTCTGGCGCCGTCAGTCCCCCACCTATCCATCAGAGCCGCCTTGCACACCAAGGCGGGCCTCATTTAGAACTTGTCAATTCTGATTATTAATGTCTGGAAAGCACCCGCTAAGTACATTTGTCTGGGAGGGGAGCCTGCAGGCCACAAGGGCAGGCAGCTGCCATGGCGGCAGAGAAAACCCTGGTGTCCAGGCTGGGCCTGCTGGAAGGTTACCACAATTAATTAGGATTTGGATATCACAGCCCCTGAGGGGAAAAAAGGCGGACAGAGCAGGTGGGGAGGGGTGTGCCGTCCACAAAGGCCAGGCTGCGTCAGTCTGGGTGCAATGCTATTCAGATCGAGAATCACAGCAGGCCAACATGTTCATCTGTCCTTAGAATTATTAACCTGTGAATTTCCAGGGTGAAAACCATCCCCCAAGATGAGGGTCCTGCCAGTGAAAACCCACTTGACTTGCTGTGTCTGTACCTAAAGCCCTGCTGGGTCTTGGAGGTTCCATTAGTAATGCCAGTAAATGTATCCACCTGTGTGTTAATTCATTTGTACAAACATACATCATACATATGCACATACATGTATTATTTATTTATTAATACCTCATCCACCTAAACACCAATCCACATATTCTTTCATATATGAATTAATTCTCTCTTTCCATCCATCCGTCACTCATCCATTCATTCAGTCACCCATGTGTGAGTGTTTCTCTCTTTCTCTCATCTACCCATCTACCTACTATCCACATATTCAGTCATAAATTTGGGGGAATGCCTTCCTCTCTTTCCTAGCCATCCATCCATCCCACCTACCTACCCATCCATCAAGCCATGTACTCACACGTGCATGAATGTTTCTTTCTCTCAACCACTTAGCTATCTATTTATCCATCAGTCCATCTATTTATTTATGTTTGCATGTCTCACACACTTTCTCCTTTTCTTATCCACCCATCCATTCATCAATCCATCTGTCCACCATCCAACTATCCATTTATTAATTTATGAATGAGGGATTTCTCATTCATCCAGCCAGCAAGCCAACCAAGTGTTTATTCACGGATGTTTCTCTCTATTTTATCCATCTTTCCATCTGTATATATTTTGTCATTTAGGTTTGGTTGGTGGGAGGAGGGAAAGGATAAAAGGAACTAGCCATACACCCATTCAATCAAAATCTGCTACTCTATAGGTCCTCCTTAAATGGTATCTGAGATCCATGTCTCCAGCTCTGAATTAGTATCTGGCTGCCCACATGAAGACAGATGTATTCATCCTGGACAGTTCTGAATGTCTTTCCCTTCAGGAAGAATGTGCACGAATGTTTATCTATCTACTTGTCTGTCTGTATAGATCTAAACATAAATATAGATATAGACATAGACAAATATACATATAGATATCTTCAACCCAACCATCTGTCCATACATCAATATATACATTCACTCATTTCTTCACTCAGTGGCACCTACTAAGCACCTGCTCCATTCCATGCACCATGCTAGCATCAAAGACTCAGTCTTCAGTCTTCAAGGAGTCCTCTAGAAAGCCAGCTAGCAATATTGGAATGAACTGAGTACGGTGCTGAGGCAGGACTTTCCAGGGGAATGCTATGACCTGAGTTTTGAAGAAGAGTAAGTTTGACAAGTAGAGAAAGACATGAGTTGGGATTAACAGAGAAGACTCTTCCTGACAGGAAATGTAGCCTAGAAGGTCAATGTAGGCAGACCTGAGAGACGAACATGGGAGGAGAAAACAGCCTTCCTGAAGTTTCAAAGTCTTGACCAAAACTACAGACTCATAGAACAATGTAATCCTACAGAGGGACCAGACAGAAGGTGGCACCTCCTACTCAACCTGACATGACACTACTGCCTAAATATGCAACCCCAGTTCTGGGGAAGCCCATGTCCATTAGCAGAGCTCTATCACTTTACTAATTCAGCCCCATTTCATCAAATAATTCATGGATGCCCAATGGAGGGGTTTTCAAGCAAGAGGATGATGCCAGGCTCCACATCTATGCTTCCTGTTCATTATTTCCATGTGAATTACTAATGTGCAAAATTCTACTCTTCAGAGCAGCTGGGAAAGTAGAGATGGTTCAATGGGTAAGGTATTTGCCATGCAAGCACAGGGACTTGAATTTGGATTTCCAGTGTCCATATAATAGTCAGGCACACATTTATAACCCTAGCACTAAGAAAGGGAGAGACGGGCAAATTGCTAGGGCTTGGTGGCCAGCTGGGGTAGATAATTGGTGAATTCTAGATTCAGTGAGAGAGTATAACTCAAAAATAAGGTGGAGAATAATAGAGGAAAATACCAGACATGTAGGCTCACCACATATATGCATCACACGTGTGTGCACATGTACACATGCACACACCACACACACACAACACACAGAGAGAGAGAGAGAGAGAGAGAGAGAGAGAGAGAGAGAGAGAGAGAGAAACAGAGACAGAGACAGAGACAGAGAGAGGGAGAGCTTACTAACAGCCATGTAGGTGGCTGTAACAAGAGAAGCCATGTTTAGGAGACCACAGAACTTTTGTTTCCAAAGCACCTGCTATTTCTCTGCCCCACTTTTCACATCCCTCTCAAAGCTAAGAGAAGGACTTTTGATAAGGATGCAGGCTCTCTTTGGAACCATGTGTGTGCACAAAGAGGCAAACCTGGGATCCAAAGGCACACAGGAGCTTACTCATAGCCAAGGGACCAGGAAGAATGTCAAAGACAAAGAACAGAAATGTTTGCCACTGTTGTGTTGGGTTTAGGATGGGATTTGGGGAGGGGGTAACACAAAGAATAGAGAAAAACTGACAAGATACCCCCCGAATCTCCTTCAGCTATGTCCTGAGTAGCAGAGCCATGAGTCTAGGTCTGACAGCATCTGGCTGCCTATGTGGAGCCAGTCTTGCTCATCTAAAAAGACCTGAATGGCTTTATCTGGACATGAGGAAGAAGCCACTCAATTTGGATATGAGAGTATAGCAGAGGCTGGGAGACTGAGAGGCTAAGAATCACTTTACCCCAATAGCCACTGAGTCCACAGATCTCAGAAGACAAGAAGTATTTAATATCTATCCCACACATATGAGAGTATCATAAAGTCCAACAGTCTTCTGGCAAGATCATGGAAGGTGAGCATCCACTATGATCTTCATGACAGAGGACACAAGGCTGGTACCCAGGCCCTGAAGCAGAAGCATCCCCTTTAGCATCCAAAGGTAGAGGAGGGAGAATAGAGGGCCGCCCAAGCCTTCTCGTTTGCTCCAGCTCAACAGCTTCAATTTGAGGAATTACTTGAGGCTACCTTTTGATGGGGAGCTTAAAGGGCAAAGTTTGGGCTGCAAATAAAATTGAGTGCATGGAGCAAGGGAAGCTAAACCACACCGCAGCGTTTTAAGGAGCTTAGAGGCAACTCCCGAGAAGAGCTTATTATACGTTGGCTTCCAAGGAAGCTGGGGATCAGATTTAATCTGCAAACAGGCCCCAGTAAGGTCTTGTCCTCTGGTGAACACAAGCCTCTAGCAGAGCCAGGCTAAGCCAGGGTCCCCTCCCAGCCCCAGTGGGAAAGCAAGCACAAGAGCCCAGCGCTGGATGAAGAAACAGCTCACTCTAGACCCCAATCTTCAGCTTCATTTCTGCATGTGAACTATAGACGCTCTGTACACAGCTTCAACTGCCGGTAGAAGAGAATGGCCTGATTTTTAATAATGCTTGGCAATCTCTCTCTCTCTCTCTCTCTCTCTCTTCTCTCTCTCTCTCTCTCTCTCTCTCAGCCAAGGATGTTAAAAAAAGAAAAATGAAAATGAAAGAAAGAAGAAATAAAATGAAAAGTCCCCATACTGCTAAACAAATCCACCATATGGTTCTACTCCAAGGACCTACACAAAGTGCCCGCCAGGCCAGTTTTTTTTTTTTTCCCCCTAGGTTGCCTTCCCACCTCCTTCCCTGGTAGCCAAACAACTCCCATCCTCCCCCCAGTAAACACACACACAGCCCTGTCCCCAGCCTGCCCCAGACACATATGTCTTTTGCTCTGGGACCCACAGCCGGATGCCAGCCAAGTATATTACTGCCTGGGAAATTAACTCACACACTGAGAATAATCACAGAAAAGAAATTTGTTTTCCTACAAGGGTTTTTCCAGCTGTTTTAATGCAGACAATTTTACCTGAAACCCAAATTGAGAGAGAGAGAGAGTAAGAGAAAGAGAGAGAGAGACTTTACAATCTGCATAATTTGAAAGTGCTTAATGTAAATTAGATAGATCAGCCTAATTTTATTTCAGTACTTTTTAATTGCATTTATAATTAGTAAAATACATTAATGTGCTGCATAGAAGGTCAGGAGTCCTGGGGGTGGGTGGTGACTGAATACCCTAAAGCATTGCTGTCACACATGTCCCAGAACCCTGTGGTCTGCCTCCAGCCATGCTCGGAACCTCATCTGTTTCTAACACATTTGTCTTCATCCAAATAAGCAATTGTGATCCCAGCACATGGGAGACAGAGAGCATGAACTCCAGAATCACATAGGCTACATGGTAAGAACCTCTCTCTCTTCTCTCTCTCTCTCTCTCTCTCTCTCTCTCTCTCTCTATATATATATATATATATATATATATATATATATATATATATATATATATGATTGGGGTTAGGGTTAGAATTAGGGTTAGTCCATATAATATATATTATTTGCCAAGATGACTGTTAGTAAAAGCATTTTCTGTACAAGCTAGCAACCCTAGTTTGATCCCCAAGAACCCACAGTGGAAGGATAAGCCAACTCCTGAAAATTGTCCTCCAGTCTCCACATATGCGGTTTTACACACACACACCCCACACAATAATAATAATAATAATAATAATAATAATAATAATACAATTACAAATAAAATTCATTTTCTAAGTAGTGTGATCAGATGATATCAGATGTGGAATCCCAAGTTAAAATTTTTATTTAATCTTTTAGATGATTTGACTCTCTTGGAACTCACTATGCAGCCCAGCCACCCTGAAACTTGTAGTAATCCTCCTGCCTCTGACTTCCATTTGCAGGCATGTTATCACAGCATCTAGCTTTTCTTTGTTGTGATGGTGGTTGTTTTTAAGAAAGGGTCTTGCTGCTATCCCAAGCTAGCATCAAGTTGTGGAAATTCTCCTGATTCTGTCTCCTTATGTCTAGAATGAAGGGTATGCGCCCCCACACAAGTCCCACTCACTCATTTGAATTTCTTCTTGAAGCCTCCCACAGCTCTGTACCACATCTGAGAAGCCAGATTCCATTTGCTTTGGTGATGGGATACCTTTCAACCATTAACTTGTTGCCCTTGCTATTGCTTTTCTGGTCTTGGCATTCACAAAGGCTGTCTGGCCTTTCTTTCTACTCACCCACCCAGCAGCATCAGGGAGCAAGCCCCATTCCACGGGGTAGCTTCCCTTCTTGGGATCCAAGCAGCCTCTCTGGTGACCCTAAAGTAACTGAGGACAGAAATTCCTAATAATAACCCAGTGGCAAGAGTAATGGAATGAATCATTTTTCTCTATTTCATTTTCAAAAATCACCCTGAAATAAGTCATGGGTCATTGTAAGGCTCTGAATCACAGGGTCCTGTCCATGTCACCTCACCATTTCCTGTGATTCCATAAGTCCTCATCTGCCAGCCCACCCTTCTTCATGTGCTGGAGGCATTGACCCTGTACATTAAGATCCCTATTCACTCACACCATGTCAGGGCTCACAGGCATGAGGGGACCTAGGCTGTCCCCAATACAGAGGCAGAACTTTCCCACTGCCCACTTGCCTGTCTAGCTCTGGGCACAGAATGTTGCTCCCCAGCCTGTTCATCACTTCCTTTGCCTGATGAACTTTCTGGTCACACTGAGCATGAAAAGCTTAGTTTTCCTTTAGTATTCTTGAATGATCCAACTCAGCCCACAGTTGGATGCACGACACTGGATCCTGTGTGGTGGTCTTGGGATCAGTCACCTTCCCTTGACCTTCATATATTTCCTGATTTTTTCCCCCTGGGATAATCTAGGTTATTTTACACTTTCTTACATCTATTTATTATTTGTATATTTTTCCACATGTTAGGTGTATAACTACATGACTCTACACTTTGTTTATGCAATATATAGGTATGTCCTCACCAGAAGTGAATGCTTCATGCACTGTATATAGGAAGCACTCTATCCACATGCCTGCACACAGATAGAAAGAGACAAATATAGACATACAGAGGAAATGCAGTACGGATGCACTGATTATATATAGGATGCACACCTCTGCACAGAATCCCCCCCCCGCCACATATATTAGAAAAATACATATTACTAGGGAATAGAAGATGGGCACACATATGTGGTGTGAGTGGTGTGTGTGTGTCTTTACAGAAATACATATTCACTTTCAAAGGACACATGTATGTATTTGGTGCATGAAAATAATGCCCATATATAACAACGCTCCTCTAGTTTTTTTTAAAATTAAGTTTAAGAAATCAGTATGGTAGCTTCTGGCTTCAGTAGACCCCCTGTATTACTCAGATGTATTGCTCCTGGGCATTTACCCACATCAGACTATCACAGAGATATTTAATGTGCACATCTATGATTAATGCAGAGCTGTTAACAATGGAGAAGTTACAGAACCAACCTGAGTGAGTGTCCAGCAGCAGAGAAATGGATAAGGGAAATGTGACTTACATACACGCAACTTCTTTTCAGACAGAAAGAATAACAAAGTTATACCATTTGCAGAAAAATGGGTTTAATTAGCGGATACCATAGTATGTGAATTAAACCAACCCCTGAAAAACAGGTAGTGTATGATTTCTCTCATTTGTGGTTCCTGGATTTTATAGAAACACACACAGAAACAGCGTGGCCAGTTCATCACTCCCATCACTACATGTACATGTCACAGAGATGAGAGTGAACCATCAGCACAGAGCCTATTCACCATGCCTGTGGTTCTCATGCCCATTTAATGGCAGTTTGTCTGCTCTAGCTCTAAAAGTCCATAGATGCCAGGTAGCTCCAAGTCCTCACACCTTTGCGTATGTGACACCATCTACCTAGAAGTCCTTGACCTTGCTGATCCACTTGGGTAACCAACCCCAGATTTTGAAACTGACCTCAACAACCCTGTGAATCCTTCTCTGACCCTAACTTGGACTTGTCCTTGAACACAGTAAGAAGAAATTACCTCTTCTTGGAGAACCAGGTACATTCCAAAATGAGGATAAACTGCCTTACCCACAGTAAACCGACAACAGCGTCAATCCCAGCCATGTATAGCTGCCCACTGTTTCAGACACACACCATTTCTGCGACTTCTCAAAACAACTCAGTCACATTTGCTCCTATTGTTCAGCTATAGAAGTAGCAATTTGGAGATTGTAAGGAAATACTCAAAATCACACTGTAATGAAGACCCAGAGCTGGTATCCAAATCAGGGATCTCTGCTTCGTGTATCCCCAGAACCTTGCACACAGTAGGTACATAGCAGCTGTTGCCTGGAAGAATGAAGCATGTTTACTGAAACCCTATCCCCAGATATCCCAACCAATTAATTCCAAGCAGACGGGGTGGAGACACCCTTCTCAATCCTGTCCCCAGGTCTCAGGGCACCAAGACTTACGTACAAGTCAATATTTCATTAGAAGCCCATCACCAGGGTCAGTGTAATAATTAATGACTATCTGCTGGTGTGACTGCTTATCGTATTTTAGCTTAATTCCAATAAAATCTAAATGGTCTATTAATTTTCCTAATAAATTTAGATATGGCCTCTGACCGCAATCTGGCTTTGATTAGCTAACAAAATATTTGAAGATGGGCCAAGCCAGCCCTTTCAAATATTTCAAGCAAATAACAGTTAAGTGGGTTTAGGATTGTCTGCATCGGCTTTTGGCTGGCATGAGCAGCTGAGTAAGAGGAGGAACAGCTTGGAACATGATTGGTCCCCACCAACCAGGGCTGAGTCACACTGACAAGCCAGTAGAGTAGTTGACAAGAAGCCAAATGTGACCAACATGAGGAGGTGACATGTCTTTGGATCAGCAGGGAGAACAAATATCTCAGGAGCTCCCACCACAGGACCATGAACTAGGAGAGACAGGGGGCAGGGAGTGGTTCAGTCAGCAAAGTGCTTGCCTTTTAAGCATGAGGACCCAAGTTCAAACTCCAGGACCCATATAAAAAGAGCCAGGTGAGGTGGTGCATTCTATCATGCCAGCAGTAGGGAATAGAGACACTCAGATTCTGGAACTTGCTGGCTAGCCATCCCAGCCATCTTGGTAATCTCCAGACCAGATTCAAACAGTAAAGTAGAAGGTGCCTGAGGAATGACACCCAAGATTGTCCTCTTGCCCACACATATGAACATACACATGCACCTACACATACATGAACATGCCCACACAAGTGCACAAATACAAGCACAAAGAATTGAGCACAGAGAGGTAGCTGGGCTGAGACCATTGCCCTGATGATGTCTACCCATCGTCAGCACTAGTAAAGACAGTGTGGCTTATGCCCTAAGCTCCTAAAAACATGAGGAGACACAGAGGCCAGACATTCTTCCCCAGTTTATCACATTCCTTGTTCCTTCCACCACCCAGGTTCCAGTGCAACTGTCACCACTGTGAGGCCTCCTTATTCTCCCAAAGAGGACACACTGTCCCCACTAGCCAGTCTATAATCAATTGTCTTGGTGGGGCCTGCTAGACTCTATTCTCTTGAAGTCTAAATAAGTTCTAGGAAGGGAATGATTTGCCAAGTCCTTGGCACATGCAGGAAGTACAATAAACAAATAAGTGGTTGGTGGATAAATGATGGAGAACGGATGATGCAAGGGCCATAGGTTAGAAAATAATGGGAGAAAATAGCAGACAGAGAGAAAAGACTGGAGTCAAACAGAACCAGGTCCAAGTCTTGTAACTGCTGCTTGTTCAGCAGAGGATCCACGGCAGGTTACTTAGTGGCAGGTTACTTAGTTTCCCATGTAGCCCACCCTAGCCTAATCCTTCTGCCTCTACCCAGTTCTGGGATGACCAGTGTGTGCCAGCATGCCTGTTTATACAGTCCTAGAGGTAGAGCCCAGGACTGTGTTCAGTTAGTGAGCATTCTATCAACTGAGCTGCATCCCTGGCAGTTCCAATATCGTTTTAAATAGTCTTCCCAGAGGTCCAGCACCTACCAGGAAGTGGGGGCTCAGTCACAGGACTTGGAGTCTGGTTCTGATGTGGAGCTGAACAACTCAATCTTGTTTCTATGCCCGTGGCCTTGTCTTGAGGAAGGATGCTTCTTTCCTTGAACTATTGCCTCATCCATGCCCATTCTCACTCATTTACCTCCCTCCAGATCCAAACTTACACTTGTTTTCACGTTCAGGCCCAGATGCTGGTGCTTCCCTTGATGTCAAAGTTTATTATCCCTAACACCAGCCTTAGGCAGATCATTGTCCTCTGTAACAGCTCCCCAAAGCCCAGCCATGCCCTCACAGGAACATGGAGATTCTCCCCCAGTCTCCCAAGCCAGACCAAGCTACCTTCTGGGCCATCCTACAGACATGAAGAACTAACTGCAGTGGCCAAGTCCTTAGAAACAGGGATTATTGCTGCAAGTGATGAGCAATGGCAGCCTGTTCTAGAGGAGCAAATAAGGGAATCAACTCATTAGAGGACACACTGGAATAGTGAAGTCCAAATAGCATTGGAAAGCCGGGAACAGGGCGCATCCTGCTTCACTTGGCAGAAAAGGTGAGACTGGAAGCGGACACCTTCTAGGTCTAGGGTCAGATGTAACAATGTCTCAATGAGAACAAAGGGGAAACTGACCTTTCACAGAAGCCAGACACAGAGTCTTCAAGAACTGTTGCTTATGAGTCAGCTACATTGCTCAAGGGGTAAAGTGAAGTCAAAGAAGGATTTGAGTTAGGATTTCCAGCATCCATGTAAAATCTAGGTGTGGTGATATAAGCCTATCATTCCAGCACTGGTAAGGCAGAGACAGTGAGATCCTGGGGAATCACTAGCCAGCCAGACTAGCTGGATCAACAGCCTCAAGTTAAGTGAAAGACCCTGTCTCAAAAAAATTAAGTAAAAAGCAACTGAGAAAGACAACAAGTATTGACCCCTTGGCCCCCATCTCTGCGTGGACATACATACAATGCATATAGATAAAAATAATAATGAGTAAAGGCTGTTCACACTGCAGCTTGTAAGAAACAGAACCAGATTGCAAGAAAAAAAAAGGATCTAGACCATGGTGGCCATGAAGAGGTGGAGCAGAGTGAAGTCTTTTCATGGGACTGAGATGTTCTGTGTAGATAGCTCTATGGGGAGTGAGGTTGGAAATGGAGCAGGTCAGGGCCATGCTCCTGCATCATCCACAGGTCAAGCTTCAGTCAGGCATCCCCACCCAACACTACTGGTGCAGTGTTAACACAAGGAAGATGCTTCTCTCCAGCCTCCAGGCAGGAGATAAGTTTCAACTATGTTACATCATTTGGCCAAAGTCATCCAACTCAGAAGGATAGATCTGGAGGGGGAATCTAATGCCTTGCATGGCACGTGCTGCTGCTCCTTGTTCCTAGAGAGATATGCGTGTGCGTGTGCGTGTGTGTGTGCGTGTGCGTGTGCGTGTGCGTGTGTGTGTGTGTGTGTGTGAGAGAGAGAGAGAGAGAGAGAGAGAGAGAGAGAGAGAGAGAGACAGAGAGAGAATACTGAGCTGATGTGTAGACTGGGATTCCATGTGAGAGCCAGGCTTCACCTCACAAAATGTCGCCATTAAAGAAGCACAGCCTCTCAGTTGCTAATACACACAAGATGCCAACAGGCCCCCACCTAGGTTTAATATTGGTTTAGCAGTCAGGAGCTAATTAAATGTTAATGTTCAGTCACTTGAAATTAAACATCAGGAATCTCAGCTTTATTTGTAAGTTGCTTAAGCCAGCATTAAGGTGTTCTGCTTGGCTCCCCTCCCGCTGGGCTGCCAGCTCCTTGGGCTGAATCTCCCTCCATCCACAGGCATCTCATCTCACTCACCGCATGCCTTGACACAAGACATCTGACATACCCTTCAGTTATGCTCCCTCGTGGAGCAAACCTAAAAGCCTGAACACATGGGTATACACACACACACACACACACACACACACACACACACACACACACACACCTGCTGAAATGCAAGGCATTTCTAGGCTAGCATCATGGATAGGTCAGTGCCTGTCATAGTGATACCACAGGGCTTCTAACACATACTAAAACTAACCCCACCGTGGGGTGAAGGCAGTAGTGATCTTGATGATGCAAAGAGCAGAGGTGGAAGGAAAGAGAGAGAGAGAGAAATAGTGAGAGAACAAGGATGCAATTTCCATGTCCTTTAAATTCCCATGCAATGCTAAGATACCCACACTCAGTGGAGATTGATGCCATTGTGTTTTACAGACAGAAAGAAGTTAGGAAAGATGACATCATCAGTTTAATGCACTGGGTCTAAATACTAAGGCAGAGACCATAAATGTTCTATCCCTCCATCACAGTGACCACATGTAGGAGAGAAATTCAGGGAAGTTAAGAGGTTGGCTCACACACTCATGCAGTATCTTACCCCTTAGCATGTCAAACACAACAGAATGAAAAGACAGGTTAAAGGGGCTCATCTAAGATCACACCCAGCCTTTAACATGAGGACTGGAGCAAGAATCCTGGATCCCCGTTCCCTAGGAGGCTTCAGTGTACTCATACACAGATAACATGCTGTGGTGGTTTGAATGAAAATGGCCCCAGAGGTCCAGTCATATGTTTGAATGTTTGGTCTAAAGCTACTGAAACTGTTTGGGAAGGATTAAGAGATGTGGACTTGTTGGGGGAGTTGTGTCATTAGGACCAGGCTTTGAGGTTTCAAAAGCCCACACTGCAGCCAGTGTGTGTGTTTGTGTGCATGTGTGTGTGTGTGTGTGTGTGTGTGTGTGTGTGTGTATGTGTGTGTGTGTCTGTCTGTCTGCTTCTCTCTCTCTCTCTCTCTCTCTCTCTCTCTCTCTCTCTCTCTCTCTCAGAATCAGTTCCCTCCAAAACCTAGACACTTTTTCAGAAGGCTGAGCCTTGTTTCCCACAGATCCCGGACAATTTTCTGAGTTCACCATTATTTCTGTGACAATTCATGAAGGTGAGGCAGAAACACAGCACCTCCTCTTAGAAGAAAGCACTTGTGCCTGCCACACTTTCATTTCAGCACTCTGGGCAGCTCCATGCCACTTTTCTGCAGCTTCCAGCGCCTCTGTAGGCTGCTGAGAGGCAGGAAGCCTCACCTCAGTACCTATGCCAAGCTGCTGAATTGAGAATCAGGATAAATCTGCACCGGGGGAGATGTCTGTCTAATCAAGGCCCAGGTTTGCATTTCCTCTTCAGAGGCGTGTTGACAAAACAAGAGGAGACCGAAACAAACACCCAAACACCGTGAAGCTGACTCGGAGGCCAGCACAGAAGGAAAGCAGCAAGGACAAGCATGTGAACAAGGAGCGTCTTGCACAGCAGGCCACACTGCCTTGGTACTCATCAGAGGTTAAAATACAAATTCAAGGGGCACAGAGGGCTTTAAGATGTGTGACACCCCCCTACGCAGGACAAAAGGTGCAGGCTCTTTCTGAGCAAGCACCAAGCATGTGGCTGTGGAACGGTGTCTCCAGGGTGCATAAAGCACTCAGAGGACCCAGGGAGGTGGCTTTATCAGTCACATGTTACCTCACAGGCACTAGGACCTGAGATGAATCCCCAGAACCCATATAAGAAAATTAAAATTTTTATTGGGCATGATGATATATTTGGAGCAGAGACAGGTGGGTCCCTGGAGCTCACTGCCCAGCTAGCCTAGCCCACTTGGTGTGTTTCGGGTCTCAGTGATAGACTATGTCTCAAAGTAATTTAAAAGAGGGTAGCACTTAAAGAATGATACCTAAGGCTAGCCTCTGAGTTTCATATACAGGCAAAAATGTGCATGAACTCACCAAAGATGAGCACGCGCACACACACACACACACACACACACACACACACCTAAAACTTTTAAAAGATCCTAAGCACCAGAGATTGTTAGGGTAGGAAGAAGAACATGCTTCTTATCCCCAGGGTCTATCTACTATACAGACCCTGACACTGAGATCCACAATTTAAGTCTTCATAAAGCACTTGAGAAGGAATTAGAAATCACCCTACCTCTCCAGCTCCAGAAAGATCCAAGGTCACCTTTAACGTCCCTAATGCACTGGAGACTGCCTAGCTCCAGAGGCAACTACATGCAATCCAGATAACAGATGCAGCCATGCTGCTGAATGTTTTCAAAGCAGAAATGTAGACCACCATGACAATGTCAATCTCTAACCCAACCACAAAGGACATGAAGGGCCTTGCTCATTTCACTGCAAGCACTGCACATAAGTGTATTGTGTATTATGAGTTATCTGGCTTTTACCATGATTTCTTTTCAAGAATGAGCACCCATGATGATAGGGACTGTTGTGTAGCCATTTCCTCAGAATTGAAACAGTCCAGCCTGGAGAGAGGCTGCTTGAGACTCAAAGTGTGAACACAATTCACAAGTCTCAGGTAGTTCCTGAAACTTACAAGATTCACAAAATCCAGCACCAAAGTTAGATAAGCAAAAGGAATGTTAGAAAGGAGAGACTCTCCCACTGAATTACCTAGGGCCAAACTTCCTTCAAGTACCTCAAGAAACTCTAGGGGTACAGTCTCCACAAGTCATCACCTATCCAGGGGTGAGTTTCTGGGGATGCAGCTGCCTTTGAGTCATCCATGCTCTTTGAAGTGACCCCTCACCCATATTCCTGTAGGTAACACCAGTCAACTCTTTGGCTCACCAAGACAGACATGCATAAGGTTTTTTTTTTATTATTTTCTCTTGATAACATCTATTTATTATGTCCATTGCACCTTCATCCACAGAGATACAATCCCTTGGAGATACACAATGGCCTTGCAGCCTGAGTGACCCCAGCTTGCAACACCTGATGGGTTGTTTTTACTTCTCTTGTGCTATGTCATCAGTGCTCACATTTTCTAAACTTAAGTGCCATGATTCATCCCATTGCCATTCCAATGCAGAATGTCCCACATGAATGGCTTGTGCAGGGTTTCTCTGTAGCCACCACAGTAAGAGTCTCTGGATAGCATTTCAGTTCTCAGTGTAGCAAAAGACTGTAGTGGCTCCCACCCTGGCCCCAGTGCATATCAACACTACTCCATATGCCTATGCCCATGGCTCTTCAGCTTATTGAGCATCGTGAAGACACCAGCACGGCCAGAGATTGACCCAGGGCTGTCAAGTTCCCCAGAGAGTTTGGTGCAGGAGTCGGGGTGAGAGGTGGTATTCCATGGGATAGACAAAGAAGTGAGTATCCTGTAAAAAAAGACACACATAAGAAGTAAAGATGAGGGTTTACAAGAGGAGGGCAGCTGACAGAGAGTGATAGTTACATGTTGTGGCCTACAGATGTGGACAGCATGAAAGCATCACTACTAGAGAATGAACATTACAGCTACAGATCAGAAAGTGTTATGATTAAGTGAAGTAAAACACTGTCTGCTCAGTAGACATCAAGTGGGTCACATCTGAATGGGAGGAGAGTTGTGACACTTGCAAACTTTGGGAGACTTTGGACAGGTCACTTAAACTTTCTGAGTGTTATGGTTTGAATATGAAATGTCTCCCATAGGCTCTCATATTTGAATACTTGGACCTTAACTGCTGGCGCTATTTGAGGAGGTTGAGGAACCACTAGGAGGTAGAATGTTGCTATAGGACATGCATCACTGTTGTAGGGGTGTCTTGAAGCTTTGCAATCAGCTCTACCTCCTGCTCACCGTCCGCTCCCTGCATTCAGGTGCAATGTGGTGAGCTGGGCCCTGGATCCAGCCAACATGCCTTCCCTACCTGGTGCCATATCCTCTCTACCAAAGTGCCTTTCTTCCTTAAATTCCTTCTTGTCAGTTATTTGACCATAGCAATGAGAAAAGCAGCTAATATGCCGAGCTTCAATGTGGCCAGTGGTAGAAGAGGGATTCTGACAGCATATGCTGTCATGCATGTTAAGCTATGGCTGTCCTGAAACTTAGCATCAAAAGAACACAACATGCTCCCTGCCACTGATAAGGTACCTACTACCACCAATGAGGACGATGGGTGTGAGCTTACACCTGAACCCTGAGTATACATACATGGTCATGTCCACACACAACAGGTGGTCCAAGGGCAGCTAGGAGTGAAACTCAACACAAAATCATAAACTTATTTAAACCATGAATCTTTTTCATACATTTCCTTTGGGTAACTCAATTGTGTGGCTCTGAAGTGGGAATTTTGTAGGCTATCACATCACATCTCAATATCCTGAGGTTGGACACACCTGCTAGACACATAGGCAGGGATGAATAAACATGTGTGGGCTTGTGAGCTTCCTAAGGTACCTTCTTGCCAGTAGAAATGCTACTATCTCTGCCCCTTTCTGTCACTCTCCACCACTCTCCGAACCCTCCCTCCTTGAGGCACTAGCTCCCTGGCTTTTCAGAAATGATAATTAATTCATACTTTGGACTTGCAGGATTATAAGGTATTATATGATGGCAGAACTAAGACAAATGCCTTAATTCACCAGCTGCCGTGTATTTAATTAGAGATTTTGATGAATCCTCCCTATCCAGACATGGCCTCTTATTGGAGTGGCGTGAGGCAGCGGGAGAGGGAGAGGGAGCAGGGAGGATTTGGACACAAGGACTCCAGGACATCAAACTTTCAGCTAGGCTGGATGGCTGGTCTGTTAGAACCATCTGCAAGTGGGGTGGTATGGCCTCCCAGCTCTGTGACGTGCATAACTGGTGGACAGGGGCGATGTCTCAAAAAGAGGCTACCATTTGCTGAGACTTTCAGGAAGCTCTCTTCTCAGGATGGGATCACAGAGATCTACAATATTTCTGGAGACTCATTTTAATTTGTAATTTTTCTTGTAGTTTTGGAGATAAGAAGTAAAAGAAATAGCTTGATGTTCTCAATGGTAACCACACTCGTGTGTGTGTGTGTGTGTGTGTGTGTGTGTGTGTGTGTGTGTACATGCAAGTACACATGCATAAAGGTATATGAGGGGTATGATTGTGTGAATATATCTGTGATTGTGAATATGTATGTGTGAATCTGGGTAGATTTGTGCAAGATGTCTGAGTGTGGCACTCATATTGTTGTGTGTGCCACACTCAGAGTTGAAAGTTCAGTAAGACTGGTTTGATTTTAGAGAAGGACACAGTTGATCTCTTTTTAAAGAAGCAAACAATAATCACAAACCAGCTGGGGTTGCACTAACATGGTCAATGAGGAGAGCCATTAATGGAATTTAAAATCAGGTTCTGAAAAGAAGGATGAGCACTTCTTCTTCTCCCTGAAAGTAAATAATAAGTTCCTGGCACAGAGAAGAGCAGGTCTGGATTTGACCCTAGAGTGACCCAAGTTTGCTGTCTGGGCCTGATTGTTCACAGTCCCAGAATCCCACCCCAAGAAGACGGGTCCACAGTAGTCTTTCCAACACCCCTCCAAGATAATCAGTCATTTTACCTACTATGTTCTTCAGATGAATGTAGTATGATTCCTCTGGTCCTCCTGGCAAAGGCTGCTGAGAATGCACTTTGCAGGGAGATCAAAGGGTGATCATTTTGGGCACAGCTCTGACTTTTCTCTAGTCCATGCTGGCATTTGGTCTGTCTTGAGCTTCCACAAGTCTTGTGCATGCTGTTATAATTACTAGGAGTTCATATGTGCAGTTTCTCCTCTGCATCTGGAAAACGGTGTTTCCTTATAGTAATCCCATCTCTGGCTCTTCAAATCTTCCTGCCCCCTCTCCTGCAATGATCCTTGAGCCTTGGGAGAAGGGGTGTGATATAATGTCCTGTTTATGACTGATCATTCTGTAGTCTCAAATTCTCTGTACCTTGACCAGTTAAGGGTTCTAAATTAATCGCCATCTACTGTAAAATGTTTCTATCTTGAGAGTTAAGAGATACACTAATTTAAGAGCATGACAATAAATCATTAGGAGTCAGTTTAATTGTATGTCCATTTGGAAGAAAAATAGGGGTAGGTTCTCCTTTGGGGCCAATTGTCTGTCTAGCCACAGGTTACTGATCCCCACAGTGCAAGACACAGGTTTAATATTGTGGAATGGACCTTAAATCTAATCAGAAAGTGGTTTGGTTACTTCCATGACATTTGTACCACTGTTGTACCATTGGGCATGTATAGCCCAACAGATGCTGATTATAAGTATGCAGTTTTACAGCTTGGTAAGAATATTGATTACTTTTCTCCTCCAGCACTATGAGAGCTAGCAGAAGGAACAAGACTTCTGAGTCAGTTCCAGCTTGTGCTCTCCATGTCTTATAACTCAAGTGTAGGGCATCTTCAGCAGTAGTGATAGTTAATATTGTGTCCATGGGTCTAAATAAAAGAGTGCCAAGGTACTTGGTGAGGTGCTGTTTCAGATGTGTTACTGTGTTTTCAGATGGATTAGAGGCTGAATAAAGGCAAAGAAATTCCCCTGTGTGGGTAAGCATCATGTGATCCAGGTTCCTGGATGAAACAAAAAGCAGAAAAGGGAATGCAAACTCTTGTGTTTCCTTCTTGGACTGAGACATGTGGCTTCATCTTCTCCACCCCTCAGACTAGGAATAGAAGCATCTGCTACCCTGTCTTTTAGGCCAATGGACTTGGGCTGATATGACCAGATGTCCTGAGTCCCTACAGGCAGACCTATATTGGGGAACCTTGGAGCTTTTATAATCCTGTGAGACAAATTCTTTTATATACATACACACATGTATGCACACACATATAAACATAGACACTCATATATGCATATATACTGTGGTAGTTTGAAGGTAAGTGGCCCCTATAATCTCATATGGAGTGGTGTTATTAGGAGGTGTGGCTTTGTATGGCCTTGTTGAAGGAAGTGTGTCACTGTGTGAGTGGGCTTTGATGTCTCCAATGCTCAAGCCATGTCCAGAATCCCAGCTTACTTCCTGTTGCCTTTAGATCAAGATAGTGAGCTCTTGGCTACTTCTTCAGCACCATGTCTGCCTGCATATTGCCATGCCCACAATGATGGTAATGGACTAAACCTCTGAACTGTAGGCCAGCCCCAATTAAATGTTTTCCTTTATAAGAGTTGCCATGGTCATAGTATCTCTTCACAGCAATAGAAACCTTAAGACACATATATATGTATACTTACACACACACACACACACACATGCACACACCATATACATGTTTATGTGTGTGTGTGTATGTGTGTGTGTGTGTGTGTGTGTGTGTGTGTTGTGTATGACAATATTTGTGGGGAGACATGAACAAATGTTTATGTGACCCCAGATGGGGAACCAAAGATAGGCTAAGGTGAGGATACCACCAAAGTCCAACGAGTTTTACTGGGGTTATTTACAGGAATATGGTGAGATAACCAACATAAATAAATGACTCAAAGACAGCAATATTGCAGAAGTCTACCCCAGCATGCATGGCAGCTCACTAGAAACATGAAACACACTGCACAGCCTGTGGTCAGCTCAACAGGTTGTAGAGTCTCTTCCACAGAGCTCTGCTTCTCTCTGGCTCTTCGGGCAACTCAGCTGCTCTGAGCTTGTCTAAAAGTATCCTCCAGAGTCCTGACTACTTACAGAAGTGTAGAGAAGGAAGAACCTAGTAAATATGGTTAGTTTGGGGGACTTCCTGGAGCTATTGAGTCATTTACTTCCTGACATTACTACCAAGAATCCCCACAGGGTAGAATGTTGCACCTCCCCTTAGAACATCCTCTGTCTTAAGGAGCAATGTTTTATTTCCATGGAAACAACCACATAACAGTGTATGAGGCAAGAGAGAGTAGTGGAAAGGGACATCCTGTGCAATGGCTATAAAATTAATATTCAATAAAAAGCAGGTGTTGGTAAAGAAGCCTAGGAACAACCACCACTTCCAAGATTAACTAAATTTGGTCGCTTGGCAGAAGCACCCCAGAATGCTTGAAGGTGATCTGCATTTCTCTGCACACTGAGTGGTGATTTAAGGTGCTAATGAGACACAAGATGCATGAAGTTGTATATAGCAGTATATGTAACAGATAGAGAAGAGGTATAAGAGCCCACGCTATACAAATCAGAGAGAAAGCCACAATGTGTGATTTAGGAGCCCAAGGCTTTCTACAGTGAGGCCATGTGGCCTGCTAAACTCTGTTCCAGCTCCCTTCCTCGATGGAACTGTGCTCTGTCTTAATAAATTCACTTGGCTTCATTACTATTCATGTGTCTCCATTTAAGCTCTGTTCTGGAACACAAAAATCTGGGATCCCTCTGGAAGTACCCCCCAAACTCCAGTACTACCAATATAGTGCATATATGCATACATCGGCTCATTCCCTCTGAAAACCCTGACTAATACAGGGGGGCTCAAACTATAATCCATCTTGACAGTTTTCTTCCTCCATTTCTGCTGAGATCCAAGAGTGTTCCCTAAGTTCCCTGTTAGAGATCCGGGGCAGGGCCTCCTGGGCATCCTTGGTGGACCTCACATAAAATGGTTTGACAGAGGGAGCTGACCACTTACCCCACTTCTGACCCCTCCACTATGTGAGGGTACTGTTCTTCCTTGATGGAGCATATGCAATCATGGTGCCATCATGGAAGAGGGAAAGACAAGTCCTCACCTGACAGAGAACCTATGTGAGTCTCAGTCTTGAACTTTCCAGTTCCAGAACTGTGAGATATACACCACTGTGCTTACAAAGTGACCCTTAGAGCAGCACAAATAAACAGAGACAATATCTCTATGAGGAAGCTGCCATTTTGTGATTGACAGTGTCATTTGAGATGGCCAGCCTATATATATCTTGGCCACCAAGAACAGTAAATTTCAGTATGGCAGTGCAATCCCCAATAACAGAGGCCATTCATGTACCACCCACAGGCAAGTCCAAGCCTGTCCCAAGTGTCTGTAAATAAAGTTTTATTTGCACAGCACAACACCTATTCATCAATAGACCACACCACCCAAGAGAGTCCAGTTAGTTGCCATATGCCATATGCCAGAGAAAGCATATGGCCAGGTAGCCAAAAGAGCTCTTCTGGATCTTTACAGAAAACATTTGTCAACTCTTTCCCCGAAAAACATGTATAAATGCACATGGATGTCACAGTCACTACATGAGACCATCATGTATGCATATTAGGCATAATTTCTCCTAGCTACAGTATACAAAGAGAACTGATTCACCTAGACCTCTAGTCACTACCCTGTGGAGAAATCTGTTCCAGAAAGTCCTTTCCCTAGGAAAAGAAGTTTCAGACAAAGCTTGGCTTCTAAACACACAGTGCAGTACCCTGCCCTCTCTTAAAGAGAACCCCTCCCAATGTTTCTTCTTTTTCTTTCTAACTTTAGGCAAGAGGCAGCGTCTTCTCACCTGCCTTAACCTCGCCCAGTGTTGGGGGCTGCTGTTTGACTGATTGTCTCACAGGTTCCCTGAGGACCCAGTTTTAGAATCAAGGAGAAGAGTTTTACAGTTGCCAAACTCAGGTTTAACAGAGACAGAAATACCCACCATGGCTCTGTCACACTCCCTCTCAACCCCCGCCTCTCCCCAGGAGACCTGCGAGGGTGTTCTGTCTGCCTGTGGCCCCCCCGCACTGTGTGGGCTACAAAGCCTTCTCTGGGTCCAGTACAGTAGATTCTGCTCGGCAAAGCAGGCTTGCCGAGAGTTTGGGCTTTTAGGTTCCTGAAGGAGACAGTGCAGGCAGGGCTGGCTTGAGGTGAAGGGGTGGGGTGAGCTTGAATAAGCTTTCCTCAGACTTTCGTGGAAATGCAATGGGGTTGAACATTGGAATCCCACATGGACACAAGCCCTTCCTTATTATGCTAACATGAGATTTTGACACTTAATTTAATATTCTCCTCTCTCTCTCTCTCTCTCTCTCTCTCTCTCTCTCTCTCTCTCTGTGTGTGTGTGTGTGTGTGTGTGTGTGTGTGTGTGTGTGTGTGTGTGTGTGTGGCCAAACCTGGCCTCAAACTCAATATTTAGCTGAGGATGTTTTTGAACTCCCGATCCCCCTGCATCTACTTTCTAAGTGCTGGGATTACATCTCCAGCCCTCCATACACTATTATAAGGTAGACATTGCTTCCGGTGTTTCCCAGGCAGGGACTCTGAGCATCAGCTGCTATGCTCAGCTCCAACATCCAGTGCAATGGATTACGTGCATTTTGTGCGTGTGGTATTTTCCACTGCCCTTGCCCTGCTTTCTGGTAATATTATGCTGCCTGATATGAGAGAGAAAATATGTTCCTGGACCCTTTCATCCACGTCTGACTGCAGGACGGAAGAGGCAGTGGGACAGGATTCAGCCTGCTCTACCTATGAGCATCACAATGGCTGTCTCCTTAGGAACTCAAAGTTTGCATGCTAGAGCTTGGTCTGTTTTCCATTTCAAGGAATTTACTTTTTAATTAATAAACAAAGTCAGACATATTCATGGCATAAGTGTTTTGATGTCATATCCATCCTTCATATCCAGTCCCTAATAGGACACATAATGTATTTCAAGCTCATGATGAATGTTAAATGAAAGAAAGGTAGAAGGGATGAAATATCTCCCCTGATCATCCTCCTTTTACACGAGAGGATTAAAATCAGGGTAGAATCTAGAGAGGCTACTCAATCTGTAAAATGGGGAAACTAAAAATTAAGCAGGTCACAGGGTAGCCTGGGGAACGGGGTGGGAAAGCAGAGAGCCAGGACCTCATGGATCCCACGGCCTCCCATGCTCTCTTCAGCACCACAGTGTGGCATCTGATGCCAACTGGCCCATCAGCCAGCAGCGACTGCTCCTCTGTGGAAGCATGTTAGGTCAGGAAGCAACCCCAATACAATGTGCACTGAGTCAGGGAAGCAAAGATACTTATTAACACCCCTAGGACACAGTACCCTCGAAAGACCCTGCAGAGATATTGGGGTTTCCAGGGACATTTGATCCTGTAGTTTCAATAGAACAGAGCTGGGGCCCCACACTACTTAGTAAAAGACTAAACAGCATACAACATAATGTGGTCAGAGTTTGCCTGGTAACTATTGGGAAGGCTGAGGCAGAGGAATGGCATGTTAAGGTCTTATTGAGGCTACAAGTGAGTTTAAGGTTAGTTTGGGCAAATTAGTGAAACTGCCTTAACATAAAAAGAAAAAGAGAGCTGGAGTTATGGCTCAGCGGTAGAGAACTTGCCTCACATGGCTAAGGCCTTGGGTTTAATTCTCAGTAACAAAAGAAAGAAAGGAAGGAAGGAGGAAAGGAAGGGGGTCAGGAGGGAGGGAGGGAGGGAGGGAGGGAGGGAGGGAGGGAGGGAGGAAGGAAGGAAGGAAGGAAGGAAGGAAGGAAGGAAGGAAGGAAGGAAGGAGGTAAAGGTAGCATGGACACAGCTGACAACCTGCAGAATTGGTTCTCTCCTCCTACCATGTCAGTTCAGAGGTCAAACTCAGGTCGTCAGGCTTGGCAGCCAGCACCTTTACCTGCTGAGCCATCTCAGAAACCACAGAAAATAGATGTTTGTGAGCTGCATAGAACTTCTAACTACAAACTACAGCTTGGCATTACGAAAATACAAGAGAAGCCAAGCTTGCCTTTGGAAAGTGGACCCTGTAGGCCAGGCTCCAGTGCCACCCCAGCAAGCAGCTAGCACACAGTGCACAGAACATTCCTCACCACTGTCTCCTGACTGGGCTACCCTGAAGGGACACAGATGTTACAGAAAGGACAGAAGATGTTGATCAGGCTCAAGGGGGTGGAGGCAGGCTGTCTTGATTTGAACTCAGCTCTCTCACTTTCTAGACAGGTATCTGTTAGGAGTGGTGCTGGCAGCTGCTAGTCATTCCTTCATTGTGGACATGGAGGCTGTGGCACTTTTGCCTGGCATACTCATATGCATATGTGCGTGTGAATACACATACACACACACACACACACACACACACACACACACACACACACACGAGAGAGAGAGAGAAAGAGAGAGAGAGATAGACACATGGAGATACACACACAGGAAGAATCATCTCTCATTATCCACAGTTCCTCTTCAGATAAGAGGACTTGAACCCAGCCCTGGTTCTGAAGTTTTGTCTGATGCCAGATGAGTGTGGCTTACAACCGTGACCTCTGGCAGCTGAAGGAGCACATCATCCACAAACAATTCTGGGCCCACAAAGAAAGCAAAGAATGGAAGCATAGCCTGTGGAAAAAAAACATTACAGGAGACACTTCGCAGAGATATGAGATCTCAGCCATGCAAATACAAATCACGGACAGGCAGACGCTCCTTGGTAATATTTATGGTGAAACTTCAGCTCCAACCCAAACAGCCTTCGCAGAGCGAGACGAAACCATAAATTATTTCCGAGAACATTGTAATGCCAGGGGAACTCACTTAATTATCCATTATCCTAGAAATGTAGGCATAATGTTAATTAAAATGAAGGGGGAAAGCCATTTCCATTTTTTATTGAGATGCACTGGGCTCTGGAGGAGCTCTTTGGCCCGCAGGCTGAGCCAGGTGATAAGAGAGCTGTCTCCAGGAGCCTGGACCAGTCATCTAGACAAAGACTAGGGTACCAGAAGGTCAGGGAAGACGACCTCCAAAGGAAGGTCTTTCTGCCCCCTGCTCCCCAATAATCCCAACCTACCAATACCGGCATTTTCACCTCTAAAAATGTTTTTGTTTTTTTGGGTTAAAGGATGCATAATCAGGTAAAGTATCAGCTGCTAAGCTAAGCCTGACAACCCGAGTTCTATCCCTGGAACCCACGAGATGTAAGGACAGAATCAATTTCTGCAAGTCTGACCTCCAATCTCAGGCCTTGGCACCTGTACATGTGCCAATACACACACACACACACACACACACACACACACACACAGAGAGAGAGAGAGAGAGAGAGAGAGAGAGAGAGAGAGAGAGAGAGAGAGAGAGAGAGAGATTTTTCTTGTATGTGTACATGTCTGTGCATGTCCATGTTTATACAGATCCATATGTGTACAGCTGTGCATGTAAAAACCAGAGGTCAGCCTGGGATGTCACTCCTAGGGTGCTATTCACCTTCTTTAGGACAGGTTTTCTCACTGGTCTGCAGCTCACCTCTTCTGGGCTCCTCCCATCACTGCCTCTTCATCATTGGGGTTCCAAGCACATCTATCCATGCTAGGTTTTTCCCATGCATACTCAGGACTCAAACACGTGTACACGCTTCTGTAGAAGGCACTTTACCGACTGAGCCCTCTCCCCAGCCCCAGAGGTTGGTGCGCCCTTCATCTACACACTGCCAGACCCACCCCCACCCCATTGTCTCAGATTTCAATCACACCGAGCTGTATGTCCAATATTTATCACTCCAAAGATACAAGAAGGTAAATCTGTGATTCCCAGCATGTTTTGTCCTAGGGCCCTGATGAGATGCTGTAGCTAGATCTGGGGACTTCGAAGATGGAGAGGAACAGATGGAGGTGTACCCTGCAGGGCATGTGGGCATCGAGAAGGCCCAGTGCACCAGGCTTCAGAGCCCACCTCTAAGGGAATCAGGGTACTTTGCTTGCACAGATGTAACCAACAGAACACGAGTGTGACTGGCTGATGTTTTTTCCTCCCCCATTCTGCATATTCCAGCCAGACCTATACCAGACTCTCAGATCCAGGACTCCTCTGCATCATCTTCCTCCTGAAGCTCAAAAGAAGACCTGGTGTGACCCTGACTAGGCCTGGAGAAGTGGGGACTAAGAGGATAAAGAAGAAGACCAGGGCTTAAGAAAGGCAGGCAAGCTGAAGATTTCACAGCTGCAGCGACACTCAGGAACCTGGTGGATTCAGGGATGTTGTGCCTTCCAGGAAGCCCAGAAAAGGAAGTGGGTGATATCAAATCGATTTGAGAGTATAAACTGTGTTTGATCTACACTATCACACAAAGATCACTCTCTGTGTGCTGGGACATTAGGAGTATGTGATACACTTCCAGTTTTGTATGAGATGTGCTTGGGAACACAAGGAGTGGGGATATTATTTTATTCCTCAAACAACTGTTTAGGGCTGTGGAATAGCTCAGCAGGAACATGCTGGCCTGAGTGGGAACCCCAGAACCCACATAAAAGTCTGGGCATGATGGTGTGTAAGATACAAGGTAGAGACAGGTGGATCCCTGAGGCTTGATGGCCAGCTAGCGAAGTTCCATTCTAATGAGAGATCCTGTCTCAAATGAAAAGTGGAGGTTCCTGTCGGAAGAACATCCTAAGTTGTCCTCTGACCTCCACATGTCACATAGTCACATGCACACCTTCACATACATAAACATGTATACACAAATAAATGAACAGCAAATCATCTGACCTATCTCCCCCTGCCCAGGCATGCCAGAGCTCTCACACAGAGTGAGTAAGCCCTGGTGAATGACTGTGGGATGGTGACAGCATTACACATGATAAATCAGATCATTGCTGAGTAACTGCCGGCACCCACTCAGCTAGGTCTCAGAGTTGCAAGCCACTCCACTCTGTGGAAAGAGTGCAACAGGCCGGAGGGAGTGGGACCCTAACTAAGCATGTGTGTTTGCAGTGTGGCCTCTGTGGAGGGAGAATTCTGGAAGCCATTTAGAGTAAACACCTACTAGCAGGTCACAGAGAGCTATGGAGCTGAGTCTGCACTAGAGTCTGCACTAGTGTAGGAATGCTGGAAGAAGGTTCCCAGCAGAAGAGTGAGGGGGTCTGAGAGTCTGTCAGCTAAGGGAGGCTTTCTCTTCCCATCATCCCAAGCACTCTCCTGTGTCTCGGTTTCCTCATCTGTGTGTTCAAATCTGCTGCTCTTCCTCATCACCAAACAGCTAATGGTACCACTCAAGATCATGGTAAGAAGCCAGAATCTACACATAAGCTAGCCATGTCCCTGATGGTGAGAAGTGCACATACCACAGTGTGTGTGGGTGGAAACTTGGTAGTGTCTATTCAAAGACAAAAAAAATGTCCATAATCTTTACCTGAAAGGTTTGTTTCTAAGTAATAGTTCTGTGTATGTCTTTACTCAAGGCCAGGAGAAACATCATGTCAAAACGATTGGTTATGCTGCCTGCTTTACTAGTTGAGAAAGATATGGAGGCAAGATTGAGTTCAGGAGAAAGAGTTCTGTGATCCACTAGTGATGTCTGTCATGGGCAGAGGGTGGAATCTATGATATGTGTGCTACATTCTATTACATCCTGGCAGGACATCAAAATGTTTAAACAATAGAATTGGTCAGTTTCAACACAGCTTTAACAAAAACTAGCATCACCACTTCACACAATATGCATGTGCACACACTTCTGCGAGCATTCCTATAATCACACAAGTCACTGTGGCAGAACCTCAGGTGTTCATATCTCTTGGGAACTGCCAGAGTCTCAAAGTTCCTCTCTCCTTTTTCTCTCCTCTCTTCTTTCTCTTCTGTTTGCTTCTCCTTTCTCTTTCTTTTCTTTCTCTTTTCTTCTCTCCTTCCCTTTTTCACTTTATGACATAACAAAGCCCTGCCTGAACTGGAGCTTCCTGTTGCAGGCAACCTCAGCCCTCCAAGTCTGAGATTCACGTATGCACAGCCTGCCTGGCATCTCTGTACTTTCCAACAGTGAGTCCAAGCCAGGAGACAGTTTCTTGTGCTTGACTCTCTGACATCTCTCGTTGACCGGAGCAGAACCCCGACCTGTGTCACACAGATTCTCACTGAAGTCCTTATGAGACCGCCTTCCCACTCACTAGCCAGTGTTAGCATGGCAGCTGCTACAAGAAGCACCTCCGACTGGGAGGCAGCAGACAGGATTCTGTCTCCAGCCACAGAGGCCGGCAGTTCACTAGGGCCACCTGCCAAGCTGGTTGCTTGCACAGCTGAGAGAGAAGAGTCTGCGACATGCTTTCCACCCCCCATACAGTCTTCTCAAAGTGTCCCTATACAGTTTGTCTGTGTCCACATCTGCATCTCATAAAGGTGCAGCCACATTGGGGTGGGCTGCCCCCATTAGTTCATTTTCACTTGGTGACCTCTATAAAAATTCGTCTCCAAACAGGGCCCTATTCTAGCATACTCAGAGTCGGATATGCAACTCCAAATTCGTAATTCCAAGAGAGGCACAGCCCAGCCCACAGCACAGTCATCAGGTGGCATCTCCCTTCTACTGCATCATATTAATATTTAATTGGCTCTAATTATATCACCCCTCTGGCCTCTTGGTGATTTTCTAAGCTTTATTAACAAGAGTTTTCTGCCATTATAACCTTTGAGATCCTTAATCATGCCCAAGGCACCCCCGCCCCCCACTCCATTCCTACCCCACTCCCTCCTTACCTGTAATAATTTTTCATCTCTTAAAAATGGAAAACAGTGCTAGGACATAGCTCGGCTAGTGCATAATTATTGCACGCACGAGGCCTGGGTTGACACCCTGCCACGGAGATAGACAATGATGGTGAACACCAGTAACGGAAAAACACTCAAGAGGCACGAGTTCTAGGCCATCCTTGGCCACCTAGTGAACTTAAGTTACCCTGGGCTATATGAGACTCTGTTTCAAATTTAATGAGAAGAGAAGAGAGAGAGAGAGAGAGAGAGAGAGAGAGAGAGAGAGAGAGGGCTAGAGCAATGGCTCAGTGGTTAAGATCCCTGACACTCTTCCAGGGACCAGAGTTCAATCCCTGTACCCATATGGTGACTCATAACCATCTGTAACTCAGTCCCTGGGGATCTCTTCTGGCCTCTGAGGCACTGCATAATACAGACATGCAGACAAACAACACACACCACACACACACACACACACACACACACACACACTCACACTCACACTCACACTCACACGCACACACAGACCAGAAGTGGTCAGTTTGATCTAGATGTGATATGCCTGTTACCCCAGTACTCAGGAAACCGAAGCAGGAATATCTTGAATTCAAGGCCAACCTGTGCTACATAGTAAGTTCAGAGTCAGCCTGGGCTACAGAGTGAGACACTATTCAAAAAGCAAAAGTGGAGCCGGCGGTGGTGGCGCACGCCTTTAATCCCAGCACTCGGGAGGCAGAGGCAGGCAAATCTCTGTGAGTTCGAGACCAGCCTGGGCTACAAGTGTAGTTCCAGGAAAAAGCGCAAAGCTACACAGAGAAACCCTGTCTCGAAAAACAAAAAAAAAAAAAAAAAGCAAAAAGTGGGCAATGTGATCTGGTGTCTGATACCTAAATGAATTCCACAAAGCCATTTGTTTCTTTTTTAAATTCATATTGGTGTCTACTCATGTACACAGTGCTGGGTTACATAAGGACACGGTCTTACAAGTACATGATATACTGTAAGTGTCTCCCCCATACTCTGTCTCTAACACTCACACCCCTAGAAGCCACTGTTAAAAGTCCCTGAAAGCAGCAGAGACCTGCTCAGCACCCCACACCACTGAACTCACATGGGGCAGCACCCAGCTCCACTACCTCCTTGACAGCAGGCCGTCAGCTCCACCCAAGGAGGAACGGACAGAGTGCAGACTGTGGGGGCCAGGCAGTGTGGCAGCCAAAATCAATGCTGCCACCTGGTAGCTTTTAAACAGGAAGCCAAGCCTGTATTCTATTTGGGCTGAAAACACTATATTAAAAAAATAATGTGTTGTATCTGGCACAAGTAGCCGTTCTTCAGGCATCCACCTATCATACCTCTGCCGGTGTGAGCGTTCTGAAGGGGTCTAAACCAAAAGGGTAGGTTGATGTCAGCTTCTACTAGCAAAACACACTAGAGCTCCAAGAAGTCTCCTTAAGTGTTTATCCAGAAGCCCCAGCACCATAGTGAGCCCCATTTGCTAAGCATTCCAGGGTCACCTTTGTTAAATCCAGAGTGTCCACACTGAAATGAGCTCCTCCGTCTCCTAAACTTACTTCTCCTCCCCAAATACCAAGCATGGAGAGAACCTATATGTGTGCCTGCTCATCAAGCATGCACACGACAGAGGAATTCAACTTAATGAAAGCTTATTTGAAGAAATACTTATTTTAATGTAGTCTACTCCTGCAAATGAAATGGGTTATTCTGGGATAATTGCAGAGCCGGGTGAACTGTGCCTCCACTCTGCTGGTGGTCCAACTGTCCTTAACCTTTTCTCGCTGAAAAAATATTTTATATATATACAGGAGGAAGTAATGAGACTTCATTAGGTCAAGGGTCAAGGGTATAGTCATGAGGCTGAGAACCAAAGAGAATTATGAATGAGGATCCTCAAGGAGGGATGCTGAATGCAGGAAGGAGCAGGCTGAGCTGAAAGGCCCTCATTTGATACTGCTGAGTATTGGGCCCAGCAAAGACGACTAATGAGGGTCTTTAACTATCTAATTACAGTAAACAGCCATCCCCGTTTCAGATCAAAAGCCTCATTTATGCTGTTTTTAGGAGTCAAGAGGGAAGCCACCCTTTAAATACCATGGGGAAGACGTGAACATGCCCTAGCAAGTCTCTTGGAGCCTTGAAAGGCTGATGAAAATCCTAGGATGCTGGACATAAGGTGAATTTGGTACTCAAGCAGGTTAAGTAAAACAGGACAGACAGATGCCCCAGTCATCCCTCCAAGCTCCAAACCAGGGACTGTAAAGAATCATCAGATGTGCAAGATGATCCCCATCTGAAATTATGTCAGTCTTGTAAGAGTGACGAAGACGAAGACGTAATTTCCAAAGCTCAACAAACAAACAAGAGGGACAGATAGCTCAGTAGTAAAGTGCTTCAGGAGCTGAGTTCGAGCCCCACTAATGGAAATATGGTGCATACACTTGTAATCCCAGGACTAGGGAGACAGAGACAGGCAGATCCCCAGAGCTCACTGGCCAGCTGAGACTAACCTACATGGTGAGCTGCAGGTCGGTGAGAGACCCTGACTGAAAATAATAATGTGCACAGCACCTGAGGAATGACACCCCGAGGCCATCCTCTGCCCTTCACATGCATGTGCACACACATACACACACCTGCATGCATGCCTGTACTCACACAAGTACACCCACACGAAACAACAACCTGATCTAGGAGACAAACAAAATCTTGAAATAAGACTATGGAAATAATTGTACAACTCATTGTCTTCTAAGAAACTCTACACGCTAACAACTCTAAACAGATGCTTAAAGCCTGAACTAGAGACCTCAGTTCCCTAATGAGAGGTTAAAGACAATGAGCTGGGCCTGGGGAGGACAGAAGGAGGGAGAAGAGGCTTGGCTTTTCTGACTTCCCTATCAGGCCAATAGCGCAGGATAAGGGTCCATTCTCAGATCCTGAAGCCCACAGGCTTGCCCTGGCTGGCAGCTCAAGGAAAAGACTACCCTGGGTCTGGCTGACCTGGGCTGAGTTCCCTGTATCTATCTGCTTGTGGCTATGAGACAAAGGTCCCAACCCTACTGTGAGTGATGCTCCCTGAACCTTGGGGAGATAGGGTATGCAACTAGACCTGTGCAAGATCAAGCCATTCAACACTCGAGCATGGTGAGGAGGGCCTCACAAGGTCCCAATGTTAGCTGAGAAGCTATTTACAATGGATGGATGATGAGAGGGTACAGAGTAGGTTCTCTCCAGGGGTGTGGACCCTGGCAGGCTGATCATGTTCCAGTGCCTATCAGTACACCCATGCAAACAGAGTCAGCACTCAGTGGGTTCCTTTTTCTAAAAGAAGAAGAAATGAGGCTAGGAGGGGAAAATAGTGGAGGAGCTGGGGGAGATGCATATGATCAAAATACATTGTGTGCATATATAAAATTCTCAAAGAATAATACATTTTAAAACAAAGAAAAGAAGAAGAATTTTAGCTCTGGCATGGTGGCTGAGCTCCACTATAGGCACTACCAGAATTTTAGGACTTGTCAGAACTTAAGACAATCAGTCATGGGTAATGTCAGCCCAAGTGGCACTAGGGGTGAACTTGAGACCCTCAGTGACTCACATACATGCCACCCAGATGCCCACAGCCTCTTCCAAGTTACAAAGACTCTCCTATCTTCTAACTCACCCAGGAGTCTATCATTAGCCAAGACTTTAGTGCCTCTAAGCCCAGCAGTGAGGAAGTACCCAACCTCCAGGCACACATACTCCACTGGGAGAAAGACAGCAAACCAGAGAAAGAAGAACTGCTCTGCAGGGCCGGAGACGGAGCTCAGTTGGTAGAGTGCTTGCTTGCCTAGCATGCAACAAGCCCTGGTTTGATCCCCAGAATGCAGTGACGGTCCAGCATGTGGTACACTCCTACAACTCCACGCTCAGAGGTGGAGGCCAGCTGCATGAGCGTCTGCTGAGACGGACAGGAGGACATCTTGACACTGCGCTAAACTCCCTAAGTAAGCATCTGAAAATAAAGCAGATAGACCCAGGAAAGGGCAGAAGGAAACACTGCGTTAGACAGCCAGGTCATAGTGCTGTGTGATCCCAAGAGACAGCCCTGGCAAAGGCCTGAATGGAAGGAAAACCCGGCTTTGCTTTGACTCCAGGGCTCACACACGTTGGCTCTGCAGTGCCCTGAGCTGATGAACCCGAGCAAACTGAGTAGCTGAGGGTAAATCACTTTCAAAATCCATGTTTTAAAAAAATACACCCTTGGAGTGAGTGTTCTCTGATTTGTGCTGACTTCAGGAGGCCGGCAGACTGCCTTGGTAGCAATTTTTAAAAATAAAATGAAAAGCAATTATGTTCCATCGCAGCAATTTTACTCGGTGAAAATCTAGGTGTGCAAAAAAAAAAAAATTAAAATAAATGCAATCCCTTTCACTCTCCAGGGTCTCCTGGGCCAGGGCTCTTCTCACAGCCAACGGCTGGCTCTCTCCCTCTCCAGGACATGGACCAGGCTATCTGCACACCCCGGGGACAGGTGGGCTCATACCAGTGAGGTTGGAGCCAGTGGCCCTGAGCACAGCCAACTAGGACAACCACCGGGCAGAGACAAAGGACAGTCAGCCTGTGTTTCCCAGACATGCCACTTTCTAAGCAGGGAGCAGCCAAGCCAAGCCTTCCTGAGGTCTGCGAATGTTGAACAGCAGTCAAAAAAAAGCTGAGAACAACAGAGAGAAGGGAAGGAGGCCACTGGAATCCGTCACCACTTTTAACCTAGCCAGACACCCGAAGTTCTCCTGACTGGCACATCGGTACCCTACTTTCTCATCTTATGTCCACACCCCAGTCCCCACCCTAATGAATTCCTGTTTGAACACAAGATATTTTTAATGTAAAAGCAGTACATGCTCAGGATAAAAAGCAAGGAAATAAAATTAACTTCATCCTTGGTGTCACCATCTACAATAACTGGTGATGTGTTGCTGTGTGACTTCCAGGGATCTCTTCTCTCAGTTTATTTGTGCACGTAGATCTCAGGGGTCGTTCCTCTCCTTTCTACCGTGTGGATCCTTGATATCAAACTGAAGTCATCAGGATGGGGCAGGGAGGGCAAATGCCTCTGCCCTGAACTATTCTTGCTTGAACTGTGGGTTCAGATTTTTAAGCAAGCTGTAGCCACATGACATGCCATGACCCTTAGCTTCTCACTGAAAGAACCAGAAGGATCTTCCTAGACCTATATGGAAATGGTGGAATTATCCAGATGACTTCACCAGCAATGGCCACACCAGATCCCATTTATAGCCACACCATCAGTTATTGGAATGTTCGTTATTATAGAAGTATGCACCCATGAGCATCACTGGATCCTTCAAGAACCAAACTATTTACAGGGTACCTTCTGAGGCTGTGAGTGCAGCCTTAATTATCCCCCAGCGAGTTTCTGCAATAGACCCACCAGCTTGTGTTTAATGCTTTTGACACAAGTAAAATAAGTCTTATAGCCAAATTTCCCCCAAAAAGATTTGTTCTAAGTTGTATTTCTACCAGCCCTTAGAGCTGATCCGATGCCCCTGCCTTTCTGCATATACCTACTGCTCTTTCTGTCTTCTCTTTCCCTTTGATCCTTTCCATAAGAGGAATGACATCCCTTTTCACTTTTCAATCCCTCATTGCTATCCAGCCCGAACATTTTTCCGTATGTGCAGGCCATTTAATTTTCTTTTTTTGTGTGTGAATTGCTTATTCATAGCTTCAACGATACATCTTAATTAAGTCTAGGGTGAAGAGGAAAGAATAGAGAAAATTAATAATTATTGAGTGCTTGTTATTTGCCAGACAGTGTGTGCTACTGGCTTTGTGGAGGAATTCATTTACCCTCACATGGGTCCGTTATCATCCCGGCTCTATGGCTGATGAGGCCACATCTTGAGCCCTGTACCTGCCCAGTGACACTTTGGTACCAGGCTCTCATCCATCATTCACTCCCCCTGGCGAAGGACAAGCCCTAAGATGCTTTGAACCAGTTTTCCTGTTGCTGTCAGTATTTTTGCTGTGGCTGTTGTTTTGAGATCGAGTCTTGTGTAGCCCAGGCTGGCTTGAATTCAGTGTGTAGCTGAGGCTGGTCTTGAACTCCTGCTCTGTTCTTCCTGTCTCCATCTCCCAACACTTGCATTACAGATGTGGGCGACCACCTGACTCTTGTGTTTTCAAGGTTCACCCTATTGTAACAGCACACGCTTGCTTTTGTCCCTTTTTCTGGTTGAATAATATTTATTCTGTGGACACACCAGCAATTTGTTTATCCATTCCCCTGGAGGTGGAAAATTGGGTTGATTTTGCCATCCAGCCATAGTGATTAATGCTGTCTCTAGCATATGAGGACTTATGTTTTGGTCCTTGCTTTCAATCCGAAGTATCTGTATGCAGGAGCAGAATGCACTGTTTGCTTTTGTTTTCTGGTTTATTCCACTGTAAGATTCTTGAAGGAAGATGTTTTATCTTGTTTACCAATTGATCCCTAGTGCTTGAAGTGCCTAACTCTCTCTGTTGGCCAGGGTCCTGGGATTCTTGCAATGTGAGGCTTCTTGTAATAAAACTTGGAACACTCTGTAGTATTGTAGAACATGGTCTCTACATAAAACCTACCTTCATCAGATTAGCTGTGCTTGCCTATAAAAATCTATCTGGAGTAGGCCTATGGCTGCTGATATTCTCTCAGAGGAGGGAGTAAAGAGAGTTCAATAGACCCTCCCCTGAGATTCCAGCCACCCCTCTGAGCCCTAATGGAATGCAGGTTTGGGGAGGCACTAGAGTATACAGGCTCCAGGAATTTCACTGAATGGGACTCTGCTTATCTGGCTACAGGAAAGCCATCATGCATCCTGGCTAAGACTTTCCAAGTCATTGCTTTGGGTCACCCATGCTCCAGCAGTAAGCTGTCACTCATGCTATATAAGTAAAGACAGAGAAGGAGTATTACTGCTTTGCTAGAGGGAACAATGGACAGACCATAAAACACCTACCAGTAAGAGGGCCAATTCATCATATTTGTAGGAGAATGAGAGTGCGAAAACATCTCGATACACTGAAGGCAGATGTGATGGAAGTCAGAAGCAGAGTTTCAATTCTGCCTAAAGAGAGAACCAGAGTATAGTGGAGGTGGCTCTGTGACAACATACTTGCTGTGTAGCATGGGGATTTGGGTTTTGGATTTCCACAAGTCATCTGAAATCCTGACCTGATGACAGGAAGACAGATAGGTAGATCCCTGAAGTGACTGACTAGCTTAGCTAACAGTAAGCTCAAGGTTCAGCGAGGGACCCTGTCTCAAAAAGGAAGGTGGAGAATGACTGAAGAGAATGACCCGATGTCAAAGCGCTGGCCCCAGCATGAACATATACAAATGTACACATGTACACACACATGTACAAGTACTTTATACAACAACATACATGATGCATGGATGGATGGATGGATGGATGGATGGATGGATGGATGGATGGATGGATGGGAGACCCAATAGTTACTTGACAGTAGTGGCTTAAGCGAATTTCCTTCTACTCCATCACTAAAAACAGAGATTGGGTAATAACTGGTGATGGTGAGGTGATAGGTCAGTGGTACAACGTTCACGTAGCTTGCAGGAGGTCTGAGGTTCCATCTCAAGTACCATAAATGTGTAAGTAAATTTTAAAAAAGAGAAAGGAATGAAATCCAGGAATTGTTAGTAAGACCCTGAGCTTGGAGTTCGTATCAAAACCCAAAAGTTTATGTACACCCTGATGCCACTTCAAGGAAAGCCATGATTTTGGTGGAAGGAGGTATGTAGATAGCCATGAGTGTTCCAGAACAGTTGAGTGACAGCAAGGCACACTCTCCAAGGCAGGAGTGTCAGAGATCCAGTGTACCAGAACAGGGGATTCATCACTGTGGACAGAATCCATTTAGGGACGCCCTCAGGATCTCATAGACTATCTTAGAAGCTGAACTGAGACCTTGGCCATAGGCAAATTTGAATGTTCTAAACTAAATGCATAAATAAGGATGTCAGGTGAGAGCACCCACAGAGATACTGCCAAAGAGAAGCGAAAGAGAAGAGAACCCTTCAACAAGTCCCATGCTATTCACATCTCCATTGTGTGGAGGTAAAAGTGGAGCTCCAGTGGGCAGAAGAAATTTGCTGAAAGCTGTGGACTCATGCATAGTGGCCCATGGCTGGTGATTCTTCCATTTCATCCCACTGTCTCACTTATGTCCTGTTAGCTCTTCCTTTCCTTGTGCAGAACAGCCAAGTGGAGTCAAAACTAAAGTTCTATGAAGACACGGCATCTCTTTTCCACCTGGATCATGAAGGAACCATAGCCTGTGTGGAGAAGATAGACTAGGCAGCAGTGTGTTCCTAACCTTCCCATATCATGCCCCTGAAGCAAAGGCCTGAATGAGACACGATGTCCAATTCCCTATTTCCTGTTGCATGTGACATCCAGCACCTTGCAGTTGCCTCCTATCATTTCTGTATTAGTGATCAGCACAACTGCGCTCATAGAAGCTTTCCTATTCTGGGTCTTAATTTTGAACATTTTCAGTTTCCATGGAGATATTACATTCTTGCATTCTAAGAGTGTCACCGTACAACAATGTGAAAACAAAGACCCTCCACAGAAATGGCTCACTCTGGCCATCACCAAGCAACACCTCCATCAGCACATCGGACCACTGTGCCGTGCTCCAGGGTTAATTGCTGAGGCTAAGCTGTCTCCTTTCTTCCCCAATCTGAGAGACACTTTCCATGCCCGACCTGGGGGTCCAGCTCACATTCACAAGAGCATCTCTGGGCCTTGCTGCTTCAATTATTGTACCGCTGTGATAGAGTCAGGAGGTGGCAACATTATTCCAAGGATAAATACCACAATATAGCCTTCAACTTTACACACACACTCACACATGCACACACGCACACACGCACACACACACAAAGAAAATGAAGAACTGAGACCATGTAAGACTAACAGCGTCGCTCGTTAAGAAGCCAGCCAACAGCAGAGTTCAGAAATCTGTGATAAGTGAAGCCCTTCCTAGCTCAGCACCGCACTAGCCCCAAACCCCTACACAGCGGACATATGTAGTGGGCAGCTTCTGAATGCAGGAGTGTTGAACTTGGGCCCCATCAGGCACACAAACCTAGATGTGGGAAGTTCATGAGATGTTTTCCTAGGAGGTCAGTCCTATGGGCAGGGATGAGGCTGAGCAGCCAGATTGTGGAAGATCAGGATCAGCAGTCACTATATTGACCAGAGTGCAGAGAGACCCAAAGTTATGAGCTTAGCTTGCCTGATGTCTACTACATTTACTCCACAGCTGGCAAGGTTTCCTTGGTGTTGACATTCACACAACTGAGGGGAAAGAGCATGGAAGTATGAGCACAACTAACACAGAGGTCACAAGATGGACCTGGAAGACAGTCAAGTTGCAAATCCTGCTCCTCTGACCACTAGCTCTGTGACCGCCAGAAAGGCATCTGGATTCTCCAAGCCTCTGTTTTTACCACGTTAAGATAACACAGTGTAGGTGGAATGCCCATTGTCTCACATAACATGGCCCAGATCCTGGCAAGAACTAAACACCTTGCCTCTTAGCTGCATGGATGAGAAGAGGCTAGTACTGTTTCCTGCAAGGCTGGCCCATGTGCCAAGCTGACTCCTGGCAAAGCACATCTCTTATATTTCGTGGGGCTTCTATGATTCATAGACTTAGGTAGAAGCTTCTCTGCAGTGATAAGTAATGGAGAACAAATTGAGAAAATTAGTTATCAATTAGTCATCCGATGGTTGGGAAGGCAGGCAGCAGCACAAATGGAAGCCAGATTAGTTAAGCCACGATAAATTTTATTGCTCTACAAGGAATGAGTCTTTATCAATTACTTCTTCAAATTTGTCTTTATTATTAAGCCAGGACATGAGACAAGGCCTCTATCTGAAGGAGGTTAAAAAAGCAGCCAAGAGATTTGGGAGTGGGACAAATTTCACAGCCAAGATTGTCCCTGGTGAGGCCATTTCTGAGTGGGCAGAGTAGCAAGAAATAGTCTCTGCTCACTGCTGTCTCTAAGGGTTTCTGGTTTTTTATTAATTAATTAGCACACCATGCTATGACCATGTGACATTAAAACATGTCTATCCACTGTGGGAGATAATCTGCATTTATCTGCTTATCTGGGGTATGTAAGAAGTGGGCACACAGGGCTGACAGACCAAAGGCTCATGGAATCTTCTAGACTGCCTATCCTGAACTACCACCTATGTTTTTATATTTCCTCCCAGCCCTACTTAAAGCTTCTCATTGTATTCCATTGCATTAACTATGAAATCATATCTGCCATGGTAATTTCTGAGCCTTTCCAAACATTAGCACCTGACTGCTAAGGTTTTAGCTGTTCATTTTGTTATGATTCTTTTGAAGCAGGGTCTTCATGAGCTCAGGTTGGCTTTGAACTCACTGTGTAGCTCAGGCTGGCCTTGAAGTCCTACTTTTCCTAGCTCTACCTCCCAAATGCTGGTATTACAGTCTATGCCACCATCCAGCTCCTGCCTATCCTTTGAGTCCATGTCCTAGTATTTTCTCCTCTTCATTATGCTCTTCATCTCTGAAATAAAAATGGATAGCAATTGATATATAGACACACAATGGAAAGTGCTTTTTTTCTGGTCAACAAGTTCTTTCAAGTCACAGGTTGCCAGGAGAAGCCACCATCAGACATGTTGACGATACAGCATGCTTAGTATTGTTATGATTCTTGTCTCTAGTGTCAAGTGAGTGATGGTTAGGGTACTATAAAGTAGGTGGTGCCTTAATTAATGTTATGATGCTCAGGTTATTTGTTAACTTAATACAACCAAGAATCATCTTGGAAAAGAGTCTCAATGAGGGACTGCCTACACTGGTTTGACCCATGGGCATGTCTACTGGGAACTGTTTTAGTTAACTGATATGGAAAGGCATAGTCCACTATGAGTGGCACCATTCCCTATGCAGAGGAGTCCTAGATTGTATAAAAGTAGAGAAAGTCAACTGAGCACTAGCAAATAAAAAGGAAGAATGTGTATGTTCATTTCTCTCTGCTTTGACTGTGGATGTGACAGGGCCAGTAGTTGAAGTTCCCACCATCTTGACTTTCCACATGATGCCTGTAACCAGGAATCCCTCAGTTGCTTTGGGTCAAGATATTTTTCCATGGCAAAAGAAATAAACTAGGACAAGTGGGTAAGTAAGGGTTTGAATGATTTGTTCAGCACTGAGAGACCAGTCAGGATCCTTGCATTGGTCAGCCTGATGCTCCAGATCATTATCAGAATTGACAAGTCCAAGAAAGTCCTCCCTTGGCTGTCAGAGCATCAATCAAAGAATGCCCCACCCTCACACACACTTATAATAAGAGCAGACAAATACACAATGCTGACTAGAGATAAGGCACAAACACTAAGCATGTTACATGTATTAACACATTGAATCTTCCCAAGAACCTTATAGTTAAGGTACCATTGTTGTCTGCATTTGAGACTAAAAGAGTTAAGTGGCCTGTTGTGGAGCAAAAATAGAACTAAGAGAGATACTCAGAGCCTACAAGAGAGCTCAGTGAGAAAAGGTGACTGCAGCCAAGACTGACAATGTGAGTTCAATCTCTGGGGCCCATGAAGTAGGATAGAACTGACTCCTGAAAGCTGCTTTCTGATCACAGGTATGTCAGGCATGTGCATGCACACACTCACATGTGCATCACAACACAATAAATAAATAAATAAATAAATAAATAAATAAATAAATAAATAAATAAGTGTACAAAAACAGGTAGTAGGTATCCTAAGCCAGATGCACATGCTTATAATCCCAGTACTCAGGATACAGAGGCAGGAAAGCTATAAACTCAAGCTCGTCTTTGACTATATAAAGGGTCTGAGGCCAGCCTGGAGTTTATGAGGCTATCTTTAAAAAAAATAAAATCTAGAAGGTCCCTATGGAGAGAGCACAGGATGTGGTCTGTAGGTGGGAAGAGAACCCAGGCAGAGTAAATTCTATACGTCTAGACTCGAGCAGCACACATCTCAACAAACAGCAATCTCGGTGTGACTTCAAATGCCATCATGCTGTCTTTCTTGTCACTGTGAGGGAACACATGACAAAACAACTTAAGACAGCAGGGGTTTACAATGGCTCCCAGTTCCAGGACACAGACCATCATGGTGAGGAAACCATGGTAGCAAGAGCTTGAGGCAGCTGACCGAGGAAGCAGACAGCAAGGAACACTGGTGCTCAGCCCATAGTCTCCATTTACTCAGTCCAGAACTCCAGCCCAGGCAACCAAGCATAGTTCTTCCCACTTGTGCAAGATAAACCCTTGAGCAATCCCCAAAGAATCCCAACATGCCAAGGGCCCAATCTCCAAGTGGTTCCAGGTCCTATTAAGTTGATAATCCATATTAACTACCACAGTTCTATTATACCAGCTCTGGTCAAATTTGAGCACAGCTACCCTCAGCTCTGAATAACACTCCCACAAAGTGATAGACCAGTGGTTCTTAACCTGTGGATCTCGACCCCTTTTGGGGATTGAAGGACCCTTTCACAAGGGTCACCTAAGACCATCAGAAAACACAGATATTTAGATTACAATTCATAACAATAGCAAAATTACAGTTATGAAGCAGCAACAAAAATAATTTTATGGTTAGGGGTCACCACAACATGAGGAACTGTATTAATGGGTTGTAGTATTGGGAAGTTGAGAACTACTGTCTTCGACTTTCTGGTAGTTTTGTATAATCCACATTTGTATGTGAACTCAGATGCACTAAAGTTTGTGAAATGATAAGCTAGATCAGACCACACAGAATGGCTGTATGCTGATAACTATCGAATATCAAGAGGCAGATGGTGGTGGATACAGAAACCCACAAGTCTACTTTCCTATAGGCTTTAGGCCTTTGGTTTTCTCACTAATAGTGACCTTAACACAGTGACCCACTCTATCACAGACATGGGAACTAAGTGAGACTGAATGCCATACCAGAGTAGAACCTTCCAGAAAAAAAAAGCAGTATGATGCTGGTCCATGCTTAACCAATGCCTCCCTGGTAAGCTGTCTGGGAGCTTAGACTGTTCCAGTCTCCCTGGTGTAAAGACATGAGCATGGTTGATTCTACAATGCCACCAAGACATTGGCCAACACACAGTTTCCCTAAAATTTCCCAGCCAGCTGTGGGCAGCCAGAGTGAGCTGGCTCAGACAGCCCTTAGACTGACAAGTAACTCCGTTGTATGTGTTTGAAGGTTCCCTGTGTCTGACATTTGAATATGGTGCTGTAAGTCTTTTTTGATTATAAATGTATCCAAATTCTGTATAATTGCACTCTTAAATTTTTGAGGCTAAACAGTAAAATAATAACAATGAGCGCACCTAGTGTGAGATTTGTAGACATGATTTCTCCTGTCTAAGTGACCTATGGAAAGCTTTCTAGAATTTTAATGAGCACATTCTAAGGACTGATCTACATCAAGGGAGCAGCTCTTCTCTCTCTCTCTCTCTCTCTCTCTCTCTCACACACACACACACACACACACACACACACACACACATACACACATTTTGTCAATATTGTTTGTGTTCTGAGCACACTTTCCTTCCCTCTGATATATGTCTCTAGATAGAACCATCAGAAACAGCTCAAGGGTAGAGTTCCAGCTCTAAGCCCAGCACTTGCAACTGCAGGACCCTTACTGGCTCTCCACTATGGCCTCCTCTCTCATCACAGCAGTTCAAAGAGTCAAAGAGAGTAAGAGTGTGTCAGCAACTTGGCACATTGCATATCTACCATGCATCATGCTCCACTCTTCTCAAAAAAAGAAAAGAGGCATCTGGGAGGCAAGGTGCGGCATTGGGGCCAGACAGCAAGGCAGCCTTGTGAGCAGATACACTTACAGAGAGCCAGGGAAAAGGAACTTCAAGTGGTTTTCATATGCAGGGTCAGGAGGTATACACACTATCAGTTTGGGGTCAGCTCATTCCTTCCAACGAAAGAGGGCTTGTTAGACAGGTGCACTGGACAGTCCCTCCTAGCCCCCTCCAACTCCAAGTCCTTCTCCCGAATTGGAGTCAAGGCTCTGCTTACCAACTCTGTGTGACTCTGAGCAGCTGCTCTCTGAGCCCCAGAATCCGGGCCCTGGATCCACCTCCTCTCACTGGTCCCCATTGCCCAACTATCTGAGACTGATAACAATTGGTGTGAATCTACTTGACTTGAAGTAAAAGTCTCTGTTGGATATGATATCTTCTCTGTCTTATGGAGAAGGTTTCTGCCTACCTGCTTCCCAGAGTGCCAGAGGAAGAGGAGGAGGAAGGGTAAGAGGGAGGGGAAGAGGAAAGGAGGAGGGAAGGAGGAGGAAGGGGAGGAGGAGGACGAGGAGGAGGAAAGACAGGCCACAAATTGCCTAGAAGATGGTCGGGATCTTGGGCATAATGAGAAAACCATAAGCCTCTCAGAACTACTACTGCCAGAAAATCCTGTGTCCCATGATCTGAAAACCTCTCATTATACAGACTTGGCGTTTTTAAAATCTGAGTTAATATTTCCTTTACTTTTGAAATTCTCCCTGTCTCAAGCTGCTATAAATTAGCCAGACTGGTGTAATCTAGTCAACAGAAGCATAGCCACATGATGCCTGCTAATCCCTAAGTACTGGCCATAGCACACCTTGAGTTTAGCAGGGGCTGCCTTCTTGGTGCAGTAGGAATGGGCATTTTGGATAGCTGGAAGTCTCTATCCTTGTTCCCACCCACACACATTTTCCCTTTAACAAAAGTTTCTTCTCAAAGTTTCACTTTAAATATAAAATATGTCTTGTGAAAGCCGTTACAAATGTCACTACTTTAACCGGCCCAAAATTTATGATGACATTGAATTTTAATGCAGCCATAAATGTCCAGTGTAATGGTGATATATGCTCCCCAATAAATTGTTATGGAGAAATATAAAAATAAGTGTAAGATAAAAGATTGTGTATAAAATATGTTTTACATCTCCTTTAATGATTAAAAATCATACAAACTTGATATTCTAAATCACTGGAACTGCCATTGAGCTCTAAGAACACTTTCCTCACAAAAGGCTTCTGAAGGCTGAGCTGGTGAGGCTTGTGGTCAGAAATCACACCCGCTTTAATGAGGACATTTAAGATGAGTTTTATGTTGACGTGAGGAAAAGTAATTAGCCTTAAAGAAGACAGACAAAGAAGTAGTCAGACCCTTGTGCCTTGGGAAGTCCCTCCCCGTCCCCGCTGCAAAGGACAGCGCTGAGAGCTGATGGCCTGGTGACTTCTACTACTGCAGTGAGGGCGCCCCCGCCACTCCACGTGTCTTGAGTGACTGACCAGCTCCAAGGGCAGAAGAGGAGTCAGAACAAACAGGGGAGTCGGCGACACACCAGCAGTGGGAGAAGACGCACTCAGGCTGCGGAGGACTCTGGGCTGTTGACCCGCGTCCACTTACTCTGTCACCTTGGACAAGCTACTCCACTTTCCAAGCTTCCATTTCTCCTTTTACAAATGCCATCGGCCTTCATCTATAAAGTGATGACAGGGCCAAGATAGGGACAATTTTCCCTTCTGAATCACCTGTCCCATTTGCATACTTTCGTTAGCACTCAAGTATTTGTTAAGCAAACACCCTGTCACGGTTTGCATGTGAAATTCCCTTCATGCTCATGTGTTGAATGCTTGGTCCTTGGTAGGTGACTCTGTTTGGGGAAGTTTAAGAGGCGGGTCTCACTGAGGAAGTGAGTCATGGGGGGGGTGAGTGTGGAGAGTTATGTCGTGTCTACACTTCCTGCCCAAGTTCTACTTCCTGCTCTGCTAAGATGTGAACAAGAAGTGACTCCCAAAGCTACTTACATGGAGTTCAGTCCTGCCCATGCCTTTTCCAGCATGACTGACTGGGTTCCTTAAACCACAAGCCAAATTAAATCCTTCTTCCAGTTACATCAGCCCAGTATTCTATCACAACAGCAGAAACATGGATGCACGCCAGATTCATGATCCCACTCACTCTGGACTAGTGACTTCCTTAGCCACAGATGCCTGCTCAGTGACAGACATGTGACCCTCACCAGTGCCAACAACAAGGTATAACACTGAAACTTCGGGGACAAGAAATGGTCTCTATTGCTAAGCTACACTCTGGTCTTGTGTAAACATAGCTTTGTGTCACTATGGCAACTGGAGAGCAGTGCAAGAAATGAAAAGCCAGGCAGGAAATCATAACAAAAGATAGATCCCACATATTGCCGAGTCCCTGGATGCAAGTGTGCCTGAAGCTAGAATCTTCAGAGCATGAGCTATCAGTGTGTCATGTTTAGCATGATTTGGGGTTGTGTTTCAGTCACTGGTAACTGAGTATGTCCTAGACATGAGGATGGTTCCTGGGTTTGCTGTGAGGCTGGGATGGTCCACAGAATGTGATTCCCACACTGTGATAGTTAATCCAGCTTCACTGGAGAAAAACATCTGGGCATACCTGAAAGAGAGTTCCTGGACTGGGCTGAAGTGGACCAGCAACTCTAAATGCAAGCAGTCCCACAGTCTGGGTCCTTGACTGAATAAAAAGAAGAGAGAGACTGCGTTCTGGCATTTCTCTCTCTCTGCTCCCTCACTGTGAGTTCAAGGTGACCAGCTGCCTCATACTCCTGCCACTGTGTCTCCTCTGCCAAAGGACCCTTCCTCCCTTGTTACTTTCGCCCCACATTCTGTTGCAGGAATGAAGCAAGCAACTAACACACACAGTCAGCTACAAAAAGCCCACAGTAAGTGCTGACAGATACTGCTGTCACGGTAACCGTGAATATCTGTGGCTAACCAGCCATGTGCCTTGGGGTCTGGGTTCTATCTGCTCTACCTAAATCCCAAGATTGAGCCACATTTGCTGACCTGCCCTGGCTGGCCTCGCATTACCTCTGATTTATTGCCAGGGTACGTGATGGATATCAGAACTGGCCCTGGCTCCCAGAAGAGCCCCAGATTCTGAAACCAGAACACCAGCCTCCTCTCAACATGTTGGCTTCCTCCCTGGCTCCCTGTGGCGCCTGCCCTCTGTATCCCCAGGATACAATTCCACTGCCAACAAGCTCCAGGCTTCTGTTTGCTATGGAAAAATACCAAGTTCACCAAGCGCTGCTCAACCTCCTGCAGCTGGCACACTTGCTCCTCCCAGGGCTTGGCAATCACCCACCTCCCCTACCTCCTCTGCCCGAGCTGGGACAGCATCCGTTTTTTCCCCCCACTATTTTTTATCTTTTTGATGTTCAAAGCTTCTTCTTGGAAACCTGGAATGAAGTGTGCTAAAATGGGGTCTAGCCGGGGGTAGTGGGCTCCCGGTCTGCCCTCTATCCACATAGTAAAAAGACCACATGGCCCAGTCCCATGCACCTGCCCTAAAAGCTAGGACCCTCCATTTTCAATCTTACTATGAGCAAGTAAGTTCATTTCAAAGGTTCTCTTAAATCTGGCTGTTGTATTCTAGAACGTTCTCCAGCTTTCTTCTAATTTAGCACTTCCCCTTTCCCTACAGTTTTCGGGGGGGGGTAGAGATCAAATAAAAACAACCCACAAATGGCCCTGTCCCCACCTGTTCTCCTGCTTTCCTCTCTGTCCAGCGTGTCTCCTGTTGTTCTGACTTCTCCCCCGCCATCGGGCTGCAGGTTCTGTTGACAGTCAAGCTCTTCTCCTGCCATCTCTCACAACTGTAGTCCCACGACCTCCAGTGCCAGGAGCACAGGGTACCCACGCTGTGTGCTGAACGTGGATGTGTGTTGAAAATGGAATATTTGACCAGACCAGCCTCCAAGTTCAAATTGGATACATTTCTCCATTCACTCATTCATGACATATTTTATCTTTAGGATTCATATAAATATAGTGTGTGTGTGTGTGTGTGTGTGTGTGTGTGTGTGTGTGTGTGTGTGTATTCTAGAATACACAGCCAGATTTAAGAGAACCTTTGAAATGAACTTACTTGCTCATAGTAAGATTGAAAATGGAGGGTCCTAGGCCTTTAGGGCAGGCGCATGGGACTGGGCCATGTGGTCTTTTTACTTATGTGGATAGAGGGCAGACCAGGAGCTCACTGCCCCCGGCTAGACCCGCTTTAGCACACTTCATTCCAGGTTTCCAAGCAGAAGCTTTGAACATATATAGTGTGAGTATCTGTGTGTGTGTGTGTGTGTGTGTGTGCATGTGTGTGTGCCTGTGTGCACAGAAGAGGGCACTGAGTCCCCCAGCTAGAGCTGCAGGTGGTTGTGAGGCACCCAGGTTTTCTGGAAGTGCAGCAAGTACTTTAATCCCTGAATGGTCACTCCAGCCCCTTCTTTTGTCGTTCTTTGGCCACGTAAGTATTACATAGTTTCATTAAGCAAAAGGGACTTAGCCCCCCACCTCCAACAAGGAGAAACGTGTCCTGCAACCATGACAGACCACAGGCACGATAACAGAGGGATCCCAGAGAACATTATCAAAGACTGTTCCTGCACTTGGGTTCAGACGGGGCCGGCTGGTGCAGCTGCACTGCGCTCTGAGTATGAGGAGGATGTGCCAGTCTCCATCCAAAAGCACACACAGAAATCCTGGTGTATTTTAAGTGTTTTTTCCCTCTGCTTGGATAGAGACTCCTGCAGTCAAGGTCATGATCAGACAGCTAATTCCAGAAGAAGCTAGGAATTGAATTTCACTGGCGGGGGGGGGGGGGAGGTGCATAGAGTCACACGGGAATCCTGATTGGCATGGTATGTACCCCACCCCAAATTCACACATCCTAGTCAAAATCTGCAGTTAAACCAGCAGCAATAGAATGTGCTTTATATTTCCTTTAGATTAAAAAGCAACTCTGAGGGACCAATTCGTACGCTGTGTGTGTCATTCATCTGCAGTGTCCTGGTCCAGGCTTCTAGCTTGTTAGGAACCATGTAGGCATGACTTCAGTCTCCATCACTGCAGAAGGGGTGTTGGGGGCAGGGGCAATGGGCAGGAGAACGTTCTGGAAAGTCCAGACTCTCTGATATTCAAAGACTAGGCAAAGAGTTTGCCCAACGTGGGCAGGAAAGGACAGGGCACAGGAAGGAGCAGGCAAAGTTAAGCCAAGAGGTTTTCTTAGGCGACTGCTTCTTATTTCATTTCAGTTTAGTTTATTTTTATTGGGTTTTGGTTTTCGTTTTCCTTTTTCAAGACAGGGTTTCTCTGTGTAGCCCTGGCTGTCCTGGAACTTGCTCTGTAGACCAGGCTGCCTTGAACTCAGAGAGCTCCACCTGCCTCTGCCTCCTGAGTGCTGGATCAAAGGTGTGTGCCACCGTCACCCAGTCAGAGTCAGCACCTTAATGTTTGTGTAAAGATTCTGGTAGCTGACATATGGCATCCAACAAAATGCAGACCCATATCAAATGCCAGGGAAATGATAAGAAATGGGGGTGGTCATCCTCATCAGCCCTGTTATATGAAAATACTTTTTAAAAGGTGGGAAGAGACCAGGAAAGGGGCCTGAGAGATAGCTGGGTCACCCCTGGGATTGTCTGTCAACGTCACAGGATCTCTGGGCATGGCTGTGAGAGAGTCCCTAGATTGGGTTTCCTGAGACAGGAAGAACTACCCTAGTTGTGGGCAGTGCCATTCCATGGGCTGGAGCTGAGCATCAGTGTTCCTCTCTGTGTGTCATGACTGTGGGTACGATGTGACCAGCCACCTCATACTCCTGCTGCCAAGCCTTCTCACCAAGACCAAGTCTACCCTTAAACTGTGAGCTAAAATATGACCCTTCCTTCAGTTTCTTTGTCGGGTGTCTTGTCGGAGCAGAGAGAAAGAAACTGATGGCACCATCATCATCACAGCACCACATAACTAGAATGAGCTAACCTATTAACATGAGAATGTGGGTACCTTGTCACCATGATCTCTAAGGTCATGCCATCTCAGGCAGAGCCCCTCTGCACCTAAAGGTTGGTATAGATGAATACAGAATTAAGGAGTGTATACACACACACACACACACACACACACACACACACACACACACACTCACGCCAGGGGAAGCATTGCATGTACAACCTGCTCCTACAGCAAGAGTCACACAGGTTCTTCTCACACCTGCAACTAAGTCCTCTTCTACCCTGCTGGATGCCAGACACTGGGCATGCACAGTGACCAGAACAGAAGGGTCCCAGTGGGGAACAAGAAGTGAGAGAAGGGAGGGCAGGGCAGGAAAGCCATCCCCCACCTGGTGCTGGGAGCACATAGCAAAGGGCCATTTTAGACACTTTTCTTCCTGCTGTAATAAAAACATGTAATAGGGAGCAATTTAAAGCGGGGAGTATGTCTGGCTCCTGGTTCAACAGCAGGGAAGTGTGGCGGCAGGATGAAGAGGTGACTACTCACACCACATCTAAATCAAGAAGCTGTGTGAGGTGAATGCTTGTGCTCAGCTCACTTGCCCCTTTTTACACACCATGGGCCCCAATCCATGTGATGGTGCCACCCACGTTTAGGGGCTTGTTTCCATGGTGATTCTAAATCCCATCAAGTTAATAATTGAGATTAACCACAGCAAGGGCCATGGCTGCTTTGCTTGCACTGGGTGTGACAAGGAGGCCCTCACCAGGAGGGCCCCTGTGATCTGCAGAAGCACAGGTCCAACACTACCTGGGTAGTGGGAATGGCACAGGCAATGAAAACCCTAGGGACGTTTCAAAGTTCTCCTTGAAGCCCACAGATGGTCCTCTTTCCTTTGGTTCTACTGAAACAAGGGTGCTACTACGATTGCACCATGATGTTTCCTACCCAAATGCACTAGCTCTACACTCAGAGATGTACCTGGCATGGAGATCAAAAAAAACAAGAGACCATTGGGTCGATCAAGTCCATGTTGCAAGGAGTGGCCACAGTGTATTGACTTACCCTGCTTCTGTCTCCTGGCATCTCCTTCCTTAGAGATATCTTCTCCTCTCCTTTGTCTTCAGTTTGTATTGTGGCTTGACCTGGAAATGCCCATTACAGCTCACACGGTGGATGCTTGGGACCCAGCAGGTTGAGCTTGGTTAGGTAAAGTGGGTCTCTGGGAAAGTGTTTTCAAAGGACTATCTTGTCCTTGGACCCTTTCCTGTTCTCTCTCTCTCTCTCTCTCTCTCTCTCTCTCTCTCTCTCTCTCTCTCTCTCTCTCTCTCTCTCCCTCCCTCCCCCTCTCTCTCTGCCTTTCTCTATCTCCCTCTGTTTCCCAGTTCCCATGAAGTAAGCATTCAGTACCACCACACCCTCTCACCACCATGATTGTCTTCCAAGTCACACTCCTCATGATAGTGCCAAGTGAACATTGTTCAAGTATCTGAACCCGAGAAACAAAGTAAATCCTCCCTCCTTTAGGTTTTTCTCAATTATTGTCATATCAACAAAAAACTAACAGTTTGGTTTGTTCCCCTTCAATTTGGTTCGTTCATCTTTGTGTCAGAAGAACACAACAGCTGGGCAGGGGCTAAGAAGATAAGTCCTTCTTTGCACAGCCCCCGTGCACCGTAGACACTTGACGCCAAAAGAGAAAGAGTCGGCCAAGTGTCTGCCAGTCTAGTCCTAACTCGTGAGATCCAGGCCAACAAGAGACCCTGTCTCAAAAACATTAAGGAAGACCATGCCTGAGAAGCAATAACACCCAACGCTGTCCTCTGGCTACTGTATGTATGTGCATACATGTGCATCAACACACATACCCCCGGACATACATACACACATGTACTCACACACACACAACTTTGCCAATAAGAAAATGAGGTTCAGAAAGGCATGAAGTCAGACACAATCATTCCAGAGCCTCTGCCTGCCCCTATACCATGCTCTCGGCTCTCACTTCTGCACATTCGGACAGGAGCCTTCCACCACCCAACTCCCACTCCACAGTCTGGGGCTCCCTGAGCCACAGTCACATCACCAACAACTCTGAGCTGAGTTGCTCTGAGCCTTCTGGGCTGAAACTGGGTCCAGGACTCATTGTTAGTTTCTGTAATTTTAATGAGGAAAGGCCTCTCCCCCTTCGCTCCAGGTCTTTAAACTCCTGAATTTTAATAACCAACTCCGCTGATGATTTACAAATTTCAAGGCAGGAATTAGCAGAAAATTCCATATTTCATAGACACTGAATTGGACCATTATCTCCAGGCAGCAGGTACAATTTCCCATCAAATAGTGAAATGCCATAATTATCAGAAGAATTCCATTCAAGTTCTAAAAGTAGATAAATAACCAATGGGAATATCATTTATTCATTAGAATATGAAAAAGAGGAGAATATTACCCATTCAGGGCTGCAAGGAGGCCGCCTTGTGGGGGAACACGGGCTCACTGATGCAGGCTGGAGGGTTCCAGCTTCATTAAGCTCTCAGCTCGGCAGGAGAGAGAAACTTCCATTAAACACCTGAACAGACGAGATAATGGGCCACTGATTGAGAGGCTAATGTGTGAGATGTGGTGGTGCCTTCTTATTTTGCTTGCCATGGATAGAAGGCACCTATTAGAAATTGCTGAAAAATTACCCCAAGCCTCCAATTCCCAATTGCCAGTCCCCCTTCTAGACCTCCAGTCCAGCGATTTTTCCTGCTCATTTCTCCTACTGCTTGTCAGCACAAATGTCCTATGGACACATAGAGATACTCTTCTTATTTAGCTTTCTCTATGTGCTGTACCTAAAAAGACCTGCTTTGGCCTCAAATCATTCCAACATTCAAGCCCACATTCTTAAACATTATATGCCAATCCAGAAGCAAGGGAATCCCTCCACCCTTCACTCTGGGTTTAGAAGCCTAAGGTTCAAATTACAGCCCCTTATATGAGTCTAGATCTCTTGTCCCTTGAGAAAAATGAGGATCATCATAGTGCATGCTTAGCATGAAATGTGCAAGAACTGATACAGAAAGGGTTTCAGCTCTACAGCTAGCAAGACTGATGATTGACATATGGTTAGTGTATAATGGTGGTGGTGATGTTGGTAGAGATGATAGTGGTAACAATGATGATTGAGGTGGTGATCAAAATGGTAGAGGTGATGTTGATAATGATGATGAAGATGATGACAGCAATGATGGGGATAATGTAAAGGACAAGGATGGTGATGATCTTGGTACCTGTGATGGTAACGATGGTGACAGTGGTGATGGAAAGAACAATGGTGTTGGTGGTGTTAATGAGGAATTAAAGTAATTAAAAGTAGTGGTAAGTGTGCTGCAGATGATTATGATGCTCATGGTGATTAGGATGATGGTGGGGATGGTGGAGATGATGTTGACAATGGTTTTTGGTGATGGTGATTGTGATCATGATAGTGGTGGTGATGGTTATAATGTTAACGATGGTGGTGATATGATGATGGTGATGGTGGTGATAGTGATTAATGGGGTTGGAGATAGCAGTGATGCTGGTGATATAGAAAAGCTTGTTGGTTGTGGTATGGTGGTGATGTTAATTGTGGTGGCAGTGATGGTGGTGACAATGATGATGAGGGTGCTGGTGATGTTGATGATAGCAGTGGTGGTGCTGATGATTAATGGTGATATTGTTAACGATGGCTGGTGAGGGTAGTGGTAAGGATATAAATGCAGACAATCATCCTTGAACCCTGCCAGATCTCTAGCTTGGCAATAAGAAGGCATAGGCTTTATATCAAATTCCCCAAGGAACAGGTTTAAACACTAGAAGGAAGAAAACCGAAGCAGCTTTGTGATCAGCTTATCTACAAGGTCACATGGACCCACCTTGCTGTGGTTGAATGACACAGGGACCTTGATAACATTCTAGAATTCCTTCCCTATGATCAAAGTCAGCAAACACTGAATGTGCTTTCTCTCAGGGGGTTTTAAGTACAATACAGATCCTCTGCTCAGCTCACCATGAGATGTAAGACTTGGGATGGAACTGAATGTGGATGAAGGTGGGACAAAAGTGACCCTCTCTGTGAGTAGAGACAGAGTAGTCAGACTGCTACAGCTTTCTCTGTGTGTGCCCACCGGTGTGTATTCACATGTGTATAAGTATGCCTGTACGTGAGTGCATGTGCGGGTCAGAGGTCAACTTCAAGCATCATCTCTTAGAAGTTGCCCACCTTAGTTTTTGAGACAGGGTCTCTCCCTGGTACTTATTGTTTCAGCTCAGCTGGCTAGGCAGTGAGCCCCAGGAATATACATGTCTCTGCCTCCCCAGAGCTAAGACTATAAACAAGCACCACCACAACAGGCTTTGGATGTGGATTCTGGAGGTAGAAGTTGTGTTCTTGTGCCCTCCCAGAAAGTACATTACTAATTGAGCCATCTTACCAACCTTGAACTGTTAGCTTTCTTCAAAGATGGCCTCTTTCCTGACTATGGAAACAGCATGCAACTACCAAGGCTGTGACTGAGTCCCACAATTAGCCTGGTGCTACCTCCAATGGTGCCTTAAGTCTCCCAAATCATTTCTTTAGTCATAATACTAGGATAAGCAGCTTGAACTGGGAGTTCTCTGTAAATTAACCCCCATTCATATGAGTAGAAGAATAAGGGTGTCTTTCACATGGAATAGCTCTAACAGTGGGGCAGAGTTCATGGCTAATGCTTTCTTTGAGGCCTTACATGAGTTCAGAAAGCATACAGATGTTCTTGAGTTTCCTGGAGAAATAGCATCATTGCAAATATTATTAATAAATAGTATTACTACAGTCATTATTTTGTGGGCTAGAACAGGCCTCAAGTCCCACACTCCCTGATCAGAGTCTTTGCACTGAATGTGATTTTAAGGTTTATGTCTCCTACTTGCAAGCTACTGACCTAGCAGATGCCTGATGGAAAACCAATAACCTGTTTTCATGGCTGGGAGAAAAACTCACTATGCTAGACCTAGTGAAGAATTGTGAAATGATTTTCAATTTTTTAGGCTTCAAGAGAAATTTGACTCACTTCGTTTTTCTTTTTCTTTCTTTCTTCATTTTTTTTCTTCCAGCTTGGATTTGGAATTTAACAGTAGGTGTGAGGCATCCCCATCAAAGGTACTATAATCCCCATTGGATAGATGACAAATGAAAACTCCAAAAGTTCATGTCATTTGCCCAAGGACACACAGCTTATAAATGACAGAATTAGGTCTGCTGGTCTCCAAAGGCCACACTCAGCGTTCTAGTCAACATATATCACCCCCTCCATGACCCCTTTGCCCTGCAGGGAAAATACCCTGAAAGAGTTGGGACCACTTGAGAGCTCAGACCTGTCAGAGGAGTTGCTTGATGGGAGCCATGGCTACAAGGTTAGAGCTCACCCTGCTTTATAGGCTTAAGGTAAGATATTGAATTGTGTCTGGGTGCCTCTAAGAATGAATGGTGACAGATTCAGGCTCTGGGCTGGATGGGAAGACTAGAGAAAGATCATAGAACACGAGAGATGGGGGGGCAGGCAGCACAATGTGATGCAGAGCTCAGGAGTCACATGTGGGGCTGCTTCTGTGCCAGAAAGGATCTTATCTGAGTAAATCTGGGCCATGGAAAAGGAAAGGGCAAGAAGAAGCCCAAAAAGAAAGTCTTTGGGGGATCTCCAGAAAACAAGCCATGTCCCAAACCCACAACACCGAGGAAGCCCAAGCAAAGGAGAAAAATGGCATTGAAATGGCACCCCATCTGCTTCTTCATTTTATCCACAGGGTCTTGTGAACCCCACGGAAGTGTGTTAAGTGGGTGAGGTGGGTGTTGTTCCCATCTGAAGGATGCTCTACAGCAGTGGTTCTCAACCTGTGGGTCACAACCCCTTTGGGGGCGTCAAATGACGCTTTCAAAGGGATTGTCTAAGACCATAGGGAAAAAACTGATATTTACATTACAATTCATAACAGTAGCAAAATTACAGTTATGAAGTAACAACAAAGATAATTTTATGGTTGGGGGTCACTACAACATGAGGAACTGTATTGAAGGATTATAGCATTAGGAAGGTTGAAAACCACTGGTCTACAGGATCCTTCTTAGTAAGAATGGCTTCCTTGGGCTAATATGTCAGCCAATCCCCTTCAAATATTCAAATGACATGCAAATGATCATCTATTCATTGCTTTGCTCTTCTGAATTTTTGCTTAGGAACTTTCAACTCAAAAGCTCCCAACTGGTACAAAAAGCAGACTTCATCC
>NW_023505882.1:0-8343 GCF_004664715.2 Peromyscus leucopus | reverse complement strand
TAAAAGCACATATACATTCTCTCTCGGACGGACACACACACAGAGTACATATATGTGTGTGTGTTTGTGTATATATGTGTATATGTGTGTGTATGTGTATTCTTTTCCACAGCAGCTGTGTGGTATCACGGCAAAGCCTTGACATGGAGGCCTTTCAGACCTTTGAGATAGGCTATTGAATCCAGTAAGTGGTAGAATCCGCATGCATCTGAGCGACTTCCGGGGCATTAGGCACAGGCCCCTTGCCTTTCCCTCAACAGCCTGTAATTAGGACTGCGGCTGCTAGTTATATATACAGCCAGGCAGCTGCACCGATACAGCTTAAAAGGCTCGGAGTGAGAGGCTCAGACATCCGATTGCGCTGAAGACACTGAGCGGGCAGCCTGGAAGATGGAGGTATTCATGGTTCCTCTTCTGACGACGGCGCAAGCCTGGAAGAAGAGCAGTCACGTTGTCTCCTCCAGAGGCCAGGCGAAGGGAGACTGGAGAGAACGGAGGTGGCCAGGAGCCTTCCGGCTTGCTCTGTCGGGGTGCAGAGTTGGGACAGATGCTGGTGACGGTCCTGTGCTTGTGGCAGAAGGTGCTCTAAGCAGTCTATGGGTGATGCTGTAGGGTCCATGTGAGTTATGGGTGGGCCCTTCTCGTGCCCACATCCCCAGCTTTCGGTTCTAACCTGGAGCCTGCTGTACTGGGCTGGAAACAGGATTCAGAGGAACCGTGAATGTTACGATGATCCTTGTGTCCCCACGGTCTACCTCCGATGTGAGCAAGCCATTCCACCTCCCAGTAAGAAGAAATTGAACCCCAGCCATAGTTTTCAAAGTGGTGTTCTGAGGATCTCAGCAAGGGCGTTTCAAGTTCCACAAATGGTTCATTTTCAATATGTTTTTTCCTCATGTTTTTGTGCATATATAGATTTCATATATCATACATAAATATTTAACAGCTTTATTGCAGTAAACTCCACTGCCCATCTGTTTACTAAAGCCGATGAGCACTGCTCTCGCTGCCTATTCACGGAGTTGTGTGACCATCACTGCTCTCTGATTTCAGAGAGCTTCATCACCCTCAGGAGGAGCCCTGTGGTCACTGATGGTCCCTGTTCCCTGCCTTGTGAACCTACGGATCTATGGGTTTCTTCTCTGGACATTTCATGTAATGGATTCCTAGGCGACTCTGCCTTAGAATGTTCTCAAGGTTCATGTTGTAGCACACATCAATACTTGATCTCTTTTTAAGGCTGATTAGCATTGCATTTTATTTGACCATTCCCTGGTGGATGGCACATGGACTTGTGTGAATTGCACGTGGACTTATATGCATAGTGCTGCTGTGAACATTCCTGGTGAGTTTTTGTGTGGACAATGTGTGCATTTCTCTTGGGTCGTACCAGGCAATGGAACTATTGGTTATATATGGTAACTGCTTAACATGTTAGGGTATAATTGTATATGAACTTATGTATGTAACATATACCTATTTTGAAGATTTTAAATGTCAACTTGCCATAATCCAGAATCACCTGAGAAGTGTGTCTCAACTGAGAGATTGCCTAGATCAGGTCGTCCTGTGTGCTTATCTGTGCGAGGTAGTCTTGATAATTGACACAGGAAGACCCAGCCCATTGTGGGTAGCACAGTTCCCTAGGCTAGACCCTGAACTGTAGGAGAAAAGAAAGATAGCTAGCAAACAGGCAGCATAGGTACATTTATCTCTCGTTGCTGTTGACTGTGAATGTGATGTGCGATCAACTGCTTGAGTTGCCTTCTCCCCCAGAAGGTCGGAGAATTATATAATTTGGCATTATGTGCCAAAATTGCATTGACAGGGGCGGGGGTGTCAGGGTCCTTGTTATAGCAACAGAAAGGACTAGAACACATACATAGTTGTATATAAGGTGTTTTAAAACTACAGTAAAAGAAAATGAACCCTACTATTACATAACAAAACCTGACATGCTGATGACCTGTGCATTAATTACTTAACTAACTATGCGCTAATTAACTCATGCTGCCAGAGTAGGTAGAATTTATGCAATTAAGCGTCACCTCTCCCATTTACTGGAGAGAACTGGGTCCTAAGATGTTTGAAAATGGTTGCCATAGGCACCTACTCATCCTTTCCAATGGTTATTATAACCCTGCTGTACAAGCAGGACCAAAAGACACAAATGAGATGCTGAGATTCACCTTGGACTCGAAAGAGCATCCTTGTCTTCAGGTTTCCACATTTGTTTAAATATCAGAAGGGGCCACAGAGATGACTTGATGGTAAAGAATACTCACTGCTCTTCCAGAGGAATGGGGTTCAATTCTTAGCACCCACAGGTGTCTCAACCATATGTACCTGCAGTCCCAGAGATAGAATATACCTTCTTTGGCCTCCCGGGGCACTAGGCACACACATGGCACACAGATATACATGCAGACAAAACACCCATACAAATAACTGGTGAATAATTTAAATATCAAAGAACCTTATGTGTTATAATCATGATTGAGCCATAGATTAAATGTTGCAGCAATTATGTTTATAAAGTTTGGAATTTCTAGGTGGTGGTGGTGGCTCACACCTTTAATCTCAGCACTTGGGAGGCAGAGGCAGGTGGATCTCTGTGAGTTTGAGGACAGCCTGGTCTACAGAGTGAGTTCTAGGACAGCTAGGGCTGTTACACAAAGAAACCTTGTCTTGAAAAACAAAACAAAAAAGCGTATCTGTATAAAAGAATGTGTATCTATGTATAAGAATTGTGTGTGTGTGTGTGTGTGTCTGTGTCTGTGTGTATATGTATGAGTGTGTATCTGTGTGGAGGGCTAAAGTTGATGCTAGACTCTTCATCAGTCACTCGCTACCTTAAATATCGAGAGAGGCCCGGCTCCTTCACTTGTCCAGAGCTCTCAGCTAGTTAGGCTAGCCAGTTTGACGCAGGGATCGCCACTACACCCGAGGCATTTATGTGGGTGCTGGGGATTTGAACTTTGGTCTTCATGCTTGTATGCCAAGCCCCTTTCCCCAGCACTCCCCAGTGAGGGTCTTCTGGCTCCCAGGACGGTATACCCCATGCTGCTTCTCTCGAGCTGTGACTGGCGGAGTTGTTTGTGCTGTGCTGAAGAATTTATTGAAAGTCTGCTGCTTACAACCTGCCAGTCACTAGAGGGATTCCAAAGAAGGAGACTAAGTGTCTGTTTTTAAGATACCCGCAGTCTGGTTGGAGGTGAATATAAGATAATGAGAATAGCGTCATCCGGTGTACAAGTATTTAGGCGTTAACGTTTGCAGATGTCGCCAATGCACAAATATTGTAGGAATTCAGAAAATGCCAAGGACAGCCTCCTGGACCGGTGGCACTGTGCCGTGTCTGAGGATGAAGGTGGCATTCTGGTGAGTGAAGAGAGGATGCTGCCAGTTCTTCTGAACTAGGATTGGGTCACCCGGGCATCTTTATGAGCCACTTATGAGACTAATGCTTCAGTGCCTGTCCCTGTTCAGCTTTTCACAAAAAGAAATAGATATAAGAAGCCAAAGAAAAACAGGCATTTTACAAAACGTTTCCAGAAAGAGTTGACCGCTCCAAGTCCCTGGATCTGATACTCTGAGGATGAGGAAGAAAGCATCCTTACGTTCCCATAAACTGCAGTTCATCTGAACAGCTCCTAGAAAATTTGGATTTGTGGAACCCCATTGATCTTGAATTTGCTATAAATAATTGCCTACTGTTTCCAAGATGTCAAAATCCATTGCTGTTGAAGGCCCTTCAGAACAGAAAAAGGTCAGACTGGGAGCCAAGAGATTTTAATGCTGGTATCCCACCAAAAGGTCTGTTCGCTAAAAGGTCCCTCAGTGCTTGTGGACAGGCAGCTTCCGCCAGCCTGGAGGAGGCGGGAGATGCTCACCTCCAAGCAGGATCTGCCTTTTCCTTTTGAATTTTCTGTCCTTGTACACCAGTCTCCACAGAGCCGGCACAGAGAGTGCCTCATCTTGCATTCTAATGAAACATACGTGTGTGTCTGGCTTAGGAAGATGTGCAAAGGTGTCTTCCAGTGACCAGGAAACTAAGAAAGGTGATGTCACCGAGGCTCAGGGCATTGTCAGGCTGGGCTATGTAGCAAGAGGAATGTAGAATGAAATTGGCCTCTGAGGAGGCTGGAGCTGAGGGCCTGGGCTAGTACTCAGGAGTCTTTGAAGACTTGGGGATGGGGCTGCCGCCAGCCGCCGAGGTGGCTGCTGTATCACCCCTTCCTGATACCCCATGCCCTCTGGAGGTGTTTTTGGACCACCTCTGAATCACAGTGTGTGCACAGTTGTTCTGTGACTAACACCATTCCCACACATTTTTGCATGTAGCCGTGGTGGCCACTGGGCCCTTCTATCTTCTGATCCATCTAGATTGGGAGCCTATCCACTCCTGGGCTCTGGTCTCCTTCCTGAGACTAGACTTTGTTCCAAGAAATCCCATGCTTCACACTCAACCTGGGTCCTGTCATCTCAGAACCTCCTGCCATAGTCTGAGCCTCTGCTTCTGGTTACATTTTGTCTATCCTTTAAGCTTGCTCGGCCAGCCCCTCCACACCTGGACTGCTCTGATCTTAACGCCGGTTGGGAGTGCAGGATTCCCAGTGCCTTCCTGCCTGGCGTGGGGAATGTAGACTTTGTTCCTGGAATCCTGATGCCCTCTGAGAACATCCCTGACCTGTCCCAAGCTACTTGGCTTGCAGTCGGTCTGCAGGGCTCTTGTCTTCATAGGGTGACTCTTGTCTAGATTTTGACGGCTTTTCCTTTTCTAGTATTTCCCTCCCACCCTGACCCTGATCTTGGCTCCACTCGTCACCTCTGTCACCAAAGGGGAGTCCTTTTGTTCCACGGGAGAGCAGTGCCGTCGTCATCGGGTCCAGAAGACCTGTCTGGAGCCTGCCTTCCGAAGGCCCTGCACTTGCTTGCCTAGCTTTGCTCTTCTGCACGATTGGCCGGTGTGTGTTCTCCAGGTGCAGCCCGAACCTCCCTCCAGTCAGGCCTGAGTGGTCCAGACCAGAGCCGGGGTCCGGGCCAGCCTCTGCATTTCCTGATACTCAAAACTATCCCAGGCGTTGTTGGGGAGGCAGAGGCAGGCTGATTGCCATGAGTTCAAGGCCACCCTGGTTAACACAGCTAGTTCCAGGCTAGGAGGGCTACACATGGTGAAACCCATCTCAGCAGGAAACAACAAACAAACAAAAGCTGGGAGACTGGGTGGACACCTTCAGAGTGGCACAGTTACCCATCTAGCAGTCTCTCAAGTCTCCCTCCATCCCCTGTGAGAGGTGTTTGAACGTGGTCCAGAGGGACTCAGTCACTATGGGCTTCCGCTGATGTACAAAAGGCCCATGTCTCGTTTGCAGGGCCTGGGTGTCCAGGGTGGCCTGCAGGAGCTGACAGTGACTGCCTGGCCAGGTAGTTGGTCTGCTCACAGCTTGTCTGCTTTAAATAGCTGGACGTACTGCAGTGACCTCACACCTTGGTTTTCCAGGATTTGGCAAGTCTACTGAGAACCCTTGCAGCAAGAATAAACCAGCCAAGCACCATTTGTATTCTCTGCTAACATTTAGAGAGTCCTTCTTAACCCACCTAGAACAACGTAGAAACAGATCTTATTTAAACAAGCTGGTCGACAGTGCTTGGTGTTTTGATTTTGATTTGATTTCTTTGCCTGATTCATCAGATGGAGTCTTTTTAAAAAATGGATTTGAGCTGGGCAGTGGTGGTGCACACCTTTAATCCAAGCACTCAGGAGGCAGAGACAGATCTCTGAGTTTGAGGCCAGCCTGGTCTACAGAGTGAGTTCCAGGACAGTCAGGACTACACAGAGAAACCCTGTCTCGAAAAACAAAAATAACAAAACAAAAATTGAGGTTATAATATAACATTCTCCCTTCTTTTCTTTCTTCTCAGCCCTCCCATATGCCCCTCCCCTTTCTCCTTCAATTCAGGGCCACTTTTTTCCTTGTTATTATATGCATATATGTATGTATATACATGTATATTTCTGAATACAGCCTGCTCAGTCTGTATAATGTTATTGTGTGTATGTTTTCAGGGCTGACTGTTTGGCATTGGACAACCAATTGTGCAATTTTCTGTGGGGATCCTTCTCTTTTTTTTATATAAACAAACCTGCTTTCCTTCCTTTCTGAGGAGAACCCCAGTACCCCTGGGGGTTTCTAGTCACTGTGGTCTGTTTTCTGGTATGGCTCTGACGTCAGGACAGTCAGCAGTGATGTGGGAAGGAGGCCGTCTGGGAACCCTTTGCCCAGCGGACTGGTGGGGAGGTGTGGGCCTGCCTGGTTCTGGGACTGCTGACCCAGCCCAGGCAGTGTGTCACTGTCCTGTCAGATTCCACAGCCAGACTGAGGTTTCCTTTCCCTTTTGACACCTCTTGCTGCAAGGGGCTGTGCTCAAGTTCTCAAGTTTGGATGAAGCTTGAGATCGGTAATAGGACAAAGCCTGTATCTGGTGAACTCGAGGGAAGGCCATTTTGCTTTAGGCCCTAAGGCCTATCTCGGGGAAGTGACTTGACTTCCACTAAGGAACCTCTGGAATTTTGGCTTTAAGGTTTGCAGGTATGACCGATGTTACCTTACAGGGAAATGCAGCACAAGCCAGAGGACTGTGGCCCTCAGTTTAAAGCCCTGAAGAAGAAGGAAGCAACAGGAGAATGTTGGGGGTTGATTTTGCTTTGAGAGCCTGGTCTTTGCCAAGCATCATTTTCACAACAAACGCATGGGTGATAGCAGCTGCAGGTTCCATACAGCTCTGAACTGAAGGGCTCCTTTAAGAAGCGTGCTTCCATAGTAAACCAGTGGCAGATGGCAGAAGTATGCCATGTGTTTTAGGACACCACAACCTTCTTTGGCAGAGCAAAGACTGTGTCCCTGAGGCAGGGGGTATGAGCCAGGGCATGAGGCTTGTATCAGGAAATCAGAGATCTTCCCACATCTTACAAAGGGATTTCCCAGCTGCCCAAAGGCCTGCTCTGCCTTCTAGGCTGCCAAGCCTCAACCTTTCTGATTGAGCAACCCAAGGGCCTGAGACTTAGTCCCTAGTTTATAAGATAAAGGTAGGACTGTGCTTTATCCAGCCCCACTTTTTCCCCATTCAGCAGTAGAGAACTTTCCAAGAATGGGTTCTGGGCCTTGTGAGACAGAGTGGAGACTCAGACATCAGACATTGTTCACTAATTATATATAAAGGAAAAGGCCAAGTACCATCTGAGAGAAGTTTGGGACTGCCCACCTGCCTGATGGACTTCGGTAGCTAGCCAGGCTTGACTGGTTACCTGCTGTTTGCTGAGCCTGGTCCCTTCCCAGGAATACCCAGGAGAGGATGGCACAGCCCTTCCCTAGGCAGCTGTGATGATTTGAATGAGGATGGCTCCCATGGGTGCATATGTTTGAATGCTTGGTGGGGTGTCTGAATGTATTTGGCCCCCATCATCTCACAGGGAGTGACACTATTAGTTGGAGGAAGCCTGTCACTGTGGGGCAGGCTTGAGGATTCCTATGCTTAGGATACCATCCAGTCTCAGTTGACTTGCTGTTGCCTGCCAGATGTAGGACTCTCATCTGCTTCAGCACCATGTCTGCCTGCACACCACCATGCTCCTCACCATGATGGTAATGGACTGAACTCTGAAACTGTAAGCGAGCCCTCTCAATTAAATGTTTTCCTTATAAGAGTTGCTGTGGTCATGGTGTCTCTTCACAACAATAGAAACTCTAACTAAGGCAGAGGTTGGTACCAGAAGTGGATCATTGCTGTGATAGGCTAGATTATATTTTTGTTTGGAGGAATTTGGTTGGACTTTTGGTACTTTGGGTTATGAAAGCAGTAGAATGCTTTAAGTGATGCTTAATGGGCCATCCTAGTAGGAGCGTGGAAGACAGTGGTGCTGAGTGTTATTTGAATTTGTGTGTGTGTGTGTGTGGGGGGCTGGCTCAAGAGGTTTCAGAGGGGAAGTATTTTAGTATGTTGCCAGAGATCGTTCTTATGATATTCTGGTGAAGAAAGTAGCTGCCTTTTGCCCATGTCCAAAGAATCTGCCTGAGGCTAAAGTGGAGAGTTTGGATTAATTCCCGTGGCAGAGGAAATCTCACAACAGCCTAGTGTAGACTCTGCTATGTGGATATTAGTGGTAACTCTAATGAAAAGGAACAAACTGAGCAGGGTAAATTACAAAATGTAAATTTTGAGGAGAAAGAGAGCACCAGAAAGTAGAATGGAGCTGAGTTCTTTGTTTAAGATGATACACAGACTAAGAAATGGAATAAAGAGCAAGATCCCACCCAACTAAGTTTCCAGCGTGTGGGAGGA
>NW_023505881.1:0-1000 GCF_004664715.2 Peromyscus leucopus | reverse complement strand
CCGTAGACACAACTAACTCCCATCCCTGTTTGAGTGGCATGTCTAAGGTCATGAGCTATAGATCACAATCACTCTAAGCTGGGCTGTTAAACAAATGAAATGGAGTGTGTGGTCTGTGGGAGAGGAGCACATGGCAGTTCAGGACTAACACTGCAATGGTGTGACCTAAGTTGGAGCAATTACAAAAAAAACAGACACATAGCTGTACCCGGTGCTACAGGCCTTTCAGCCCAGCTACTTGGATTGCGGTGGTCCAGGCAAGGAAATCTGAAGAACAAGGACTTCTTGAGTAGCTGATAGATCCCCTGTCCCCAAAATAAAAAGCAGAGAGCTGGAGATAAAGCTCTGCAGTAGACCACGTGCCGAGAACCCATTAGTGAGAGGCTAGGGACATGGCACAGTGGTAGATCCTAGCCCAGCATGCACCAGGCCCTGAGTTCCATCCCCAGCACCACGCACACTAAAATAGAAACCTACAAACCAAATCAGACCCTGTGGCTTTAAAAGGGAACACGTACAAGTGACCCTAGGCCTGTGTCTCATCTTTTTACTGAGACAGGCTCTCACACTATAGCACAAGATGACCTCAAACGTGATCCTCCTGCTTCAGCCTGCTGGGGCTGTAGTCACAAGCGCACACCACCACACTCTGACTTTTATTTACTCTCTTAGTCAGTGTTGAGTTTCCTAAGGGCATGGCTGAAGGGCAGTTTTGCCCACTCAGCTTTATGGTTCTTGCTCCCTTCTCATCTTTCTGTCCTCCAAGAGCACCTGCACACATGTGGCATACATACACACAGATACACACACATACATGTTAACTAAAAACTAAAGATATGAAGAACATCTAAATTGGAAATTAATGTTCAGTCTGTTGAGGTAAAGTAGATATTACATAGAACTAACCACTGGTGACAAGTGATAAACTCAAATAGTAATGATTATCGTTACCATCTCATTCCAGAGCATTCTCATCACCTCCAAAAGAGACACAGCATGT
>NW_023505880.1:0-3470 GCF_004664715.2 Peromyscus leucopus | reverse complement strand
CTAATTAGTGAGAAAGAGGAGGGTTTATATGAGCGAGAATTGTTGAAGCCAAGGTTGGATAAAGCACAGGACAAATAACCAAATGAATGGAAGCACAGGATCTATGAACCAAAGGCTGAGGGGCCCCCAACTGGATCAGGGCCTCTGAATGGGTGAGACAGTCGATTGGCTTGATGTTTGGGAGGCTCTGGTGGTGGTGCTGGTCCTGGGCTCATTGCATGAGTTGGCTGTTTGAATCCTGGGACTTATGCAGGACACTTGGCTTGGTCTGGGAGGGGGGGACGGACTGCCTGGACTGAGTCTATCAGGTCGATCCTGGTCTCGGGGAGACCTTGATCTGGAGGAGGTGGAATGGGGGGTAGGCTGGGAGGATGGGGAGGGGCAGTGGGGAGAGAGCAGGGAATCTGTGGCTATTATGTGGAACTGAATGGTGATGTAAAATAAATAAATAAATAAATAAATAAATAAATAAATAAATAAATAATTCAAAACTGAAATGGAGTCAATAAAGAAGACACAAACTGAGGTAATGCTGGAAGTGGGAAAACCTGAAAAAGTGAACAGGAACTACAGATGCAAGTATAACCACAGAATGCAAGAAATGGAAAATCAGATTTCTGGCATTGAAGATATGGTAGATGAAATAGATTCATCAGTCAACGAAAACCCTATATCTAACAAAGTCATGACCCAAAATGTCCAGGAAATTTGGGACACCATGAAAAGACCAAACATAAGAATAATAGGGATAGAAGAATACCAACTCAATGGCACAAAAATAATATTCAATGAACTCATAGAAGAAAAACTTTCCTAGCCTAAAGAAGGAAACATCTATAAAAATACAGAAGGGTTACAGAACACCAAATAGGCTAGATCCAAAAAAAGTTCTCTCATCACATAATAATCAAACCAATAAACATACAGAATAAAGAAAAAATATGAAGAGCTGCAAAGGAAAAAAGCCAAGTAACATATAAAGGCAGATCCATAAGAATAACACCTGACTTCTCAATGGAGACTCTAAAAGCCAGAAGGTCCTGGACAGACACCATACAGATACTAAGAGACCATGGATGCCAACCAAAACTATCATACCCAGAAAAATCTCAATCAACATAGATAGAGTAAACAAAATATTCCATGATAAAACCAGATTTAAACAACATCTCTCCACAAATCCAGCCCTATAGAAAGCACTTGAAGGAAAAATCCAACTTAAAGAAGTAAGATACGCCCATGAAAACACAGGCAATAGATAGTCCCTTACCAACAAATACCAAAGAAGGCAAACATAAACACTAACACCAAAAGATAACAGGAATTAACAATAACTGGTCATTAATATCCATCAATATCAATGGTCTCAGTTCACCTATAAAAAGACACAGGCTAACAGAATTGATATGAAAACAAGATCCATTCATTTGCTGCATACAAGAAACACAACTCAACTTCAAAGACTGCACCACCTAAGAACAAAGGGCTGAGAAAAGACTTTCCAATCAAATGGATTTAAGAAGCAAGCTGGTGTAGCTATCCTAATAGCTAATGAAATAGATTTAAACTAAAATCAATTGAAAGAAATTGGGAAGGACACTACATATTTGTCACAGGGAAAATCTGACAAGATGAAGTCTCAATTCTGAATATTTATGCTCCAAATACAAGGGCACCAACATTCATAAAAGAAACATTACTAAAGCTTAAATCGCACATCAAATCCCATACACTAGTAGTGGGGGACTTTAACACCCCACTCTCACCAATGGACAGGTCTCCCAGAAAGAAACTTAACAGAGAAATAAGGGAACTAACACACATTATGACTCAAATAGACTTAATAGATACCTACAGAATATTCCACACTAACACAAAAGAATATACCATCTTTTTATCACCCCATGGAAACTTCTCCAATATCGACCGCATGCTTGGTCACAAAGCAAATCTCAACAGATACAAAAAAAAATTGAAATAACCTCCTGTATCTTATCGAACCACCATGGCTTAAAGTTAGATTTCAACAACAAAAATTACAGAAAGTCTACAATCTTATGGAAACTGAATAATGCTCAACTGAATCACCAATGAGTCAAGGAATAAATAAAGAAAGAAATTAAAGATTTCCTAGAATTCAGAATGTAAAACATATCCAAAATTATGGACACCATGAAAGCAGTATTAAGAGGAAAATTCATAGCTCTAAATGCCCATATAAAGAAGGTAGAGAAATCTCACAGTAGTGATTTAACAGCACAAATAAAAGCTCTAGAACAAAAAGAAGCAAACTCATCCGGGAGAAACAGATGCTAGGAAATAATCAAATTGAGGGCTGAAATCAATAAAATAGAAACAAAGAGAATACAAAGAATCAATGAAACAAGGAGTTGGTTCTTTAAGAAAATCAACAAGTTAGATAAGCCCTTACCCAAATTAATCAAAAAGCAGAGAGAGAGCATCCAAATTAACAAAATCAGAAGTGAAAAGGGGACATAACAACAGACAATGAGGAAATCCAAAGAATCATCAGGTCATATGTCAAAAACCTGTACTCCACAAAATTGGAAAATTTGAAAGAAATGGATGATTTCCTGGATAGGTTCCCCATACCAAAGTTAAATCAAGACCAGGCAAACTATTTAAATAGACCAATAACTCCTAAGGAAATAGAAACATCATTAAAAGTCTCCCAAACAAAAAAAGCCCAGGACTAGATGGTTTCAGTGCATAATTATGTAAGATTTTCAAAGAAGAGCTAATTCCAAAACTCTTCAAATTGTTCCCAACCATAGAAACAGAAGGAACATTACCAAATTCTTTTTATGAGGCTACAGTTACCCTGATACACAAACCACACAAAGATGCAACAAAGAAAGAGAATTACAGACTAATCTCTCTCATGAACATTGATGCAAAAATACACAACAAAATACTGGCTAATTAAATCCAGGAACACATCAAAAAATTATCCAACATGACCAAGTAGGCTTCATCCCAGGGATGCAAGGATGGTTCAATATATGAAAATCTGTCAGTGTAATACACCATATAAACAAACTGAAAGAATAAAACCACATGATCATCTCATTGCATGCTGAAAAAGCCTTTGACAAAATCCAACACCCCTCTAGAGAGATCAGGAATTTGAGGAACATACCTAAACATAATAAAGGCAATTTACAGCAAGACAACAGCCAATATCAAATTAAATGGAGAGAAACACAAAATGATTTCACCAAAATCAGGAACAAGACAAGGCTGTCCACTCTCCCCATACTTATTCAATATAGTACTTGAAGTTCTGGTTAGAGCAATAAGAAAACACAAGGAGATCAAGGGGATACAAATTGGAAAGGAAGAAGTTAAACTTTCATTATTTGTAGACGATATGATAGTATACATAAGTGACTCCAAAAATTCTATGAGGGAACTCCTGCAGCTGATAAACTCCTTCAGTAAAGTGGCAG
>NW_023505879.1:0-19256 GCF_004664715.2 Peromyscus leucopus | reverse complement strand
TGGTCATGTGTCTCTTCACAGCAATAGAAACCCTAATGAAGACAGTATATTTAGCCTTGAAGATGAAGGCAGAGAGGGTATGGAAATCTAGTTCAAGTTAACCATGTAGGATAGTTTTGAACAAAACATTTCTCAAATGCTGGTCATGTCTATATGCACGTGTAGGGATAGAACCTGAGCCAAAGTTTGAGGCAGTGAAGGGTGCAGGGAACACTTTGGAAGCAGACACACCAAGTGTAATGGTGTGAATGGGGATGGCAGCCATAGGTTTGTATATTTGAATGCTTAGTCCCAAGTAGGTGGAACAATTGGGCAAGGGATAGGTAGTGTGACTTTGATGGAAGAAATGTCTCTGGTTCAAATGCTAGCACTGTTCTGAAATAGCTCTCTCTGTCTTGTATCTGTGTCCCAGGATGTGAGCTCTCAGCTACTGCTCAGTGCCATACCTGCCTGCACAATGCTCCCCATGATGGTGATCATGAACTCTCTCTAAAATTGTAAGCAAGCTCCAATAACCTCTTTCTTCTATAAGTTGCCTTGGCCATGATGTCTTTCACAGCAATAGAGGAATAATGAAACAGAAGTTGGTACCAGAGGGTGGGTATTAGTTTGATAGGCCTGGACATGCTGGGTTTTAGAGAATATGGATAACTTTGTAACTTTAGAGTAGAAAAGTGTTTGAGTGCTATATACATGATTAACAGTCCATCTTAGTAGGAGCTTGGAAGACAGTTGTCCTGAGAGGCATGTGGATTACAGATGTGTGCACCACTTTCCTAGCCTTGGAAAGATCGTAGTTTCTCTGTTATTGACTATGTTTTCTTTCCGTCTCTTTTAAGCACACTTACAGATGACTGGGCTCATGATCTCTAAAGGAAAAACAGGCTGCTGGTTGGGATGGGGGGAGGGAGGAGCTTTCTCAGCAATCTTATTTCCCACTCACTGCTCTTTATTTAGGGAGTTGTGCTTCCAGGTTCATCTGGGTTTGGCTCTATTTCATCTAAGCAGGACAAGGGTGGGGAATCATATGAAGATCTGGAGAAAGAACAGGGTGCTTCTGTTTCCCAGTCCCACCAATGTGGATAGGAAAGTATGCAATGAGTGACTTAGGCCAGTGAACTTGGTCATGATCACAGCAGTCTAGGGCTTCCTTTCTTAAATCATTAATTGCAACTCATGATCTTTTCACAAAACTCTTGTTTAAGCTGGGCAGTGGTGTGCATGCCTTTAATTCCAGCACTGGGAGCAGAGGCTGGTGGATCTCTGTGAGTTTGAGACCAGCCTGGGCTACAAGTGAGTTCCAGTAAAGGTGCAAAGCTACACAGAGAAACCCTGTCTCGGAAAAAAAAAAAAATAAGAGTAACAGAAACACAGTGGATTACAAGTCTGGCTATGGTTCCTGGCACACCTTTATGATAAACAATGAGGGTTGCCTGGAGGAGTTACAAAGATCTTTATCACTGTGGTTTTTGCTCAGTAGCCAACTTCCTGCTAGTTTTTGTGATGACTTGGAATTTAGATTTTTCTTGCTGTCAGTATACAGTAGTAATAGGATTGGTTCTTCCATCTGAATCAGGGTGGAAATTCAGTTTGCAACTGAGTGTAACTCTTTTATCTCAGACAACTTCTAGAACAATCATGAAGTTCAGTTTAGTGAACAGAACTGAGTCCAGTCTGGGTATCAAGCTACACTTCCTAAAGGCCTTCTGAGTGAGTACCTTGATATTTACATGTGGGACCTGTGGTTTCCTGGACACTGAAGTGGGCAAGTGTGGGTTGGGGTGAGGAGGTGGCAATCACTCTGCTCTTTTCCAATTTCTTATCCATAATTCGTTAAATTACTTGTACCAGATATTTCTGTGTTTCTAGTGTCAGGTGACTTTGGCTTGATTCAGCAAAGTGAGGACATGAGTAAAATTTTGGAATGCACCAGAAAGAAAATGTGTATGTCTTTGCTCTAACCCTGCCTTGGTCAGCACATCTAGTAGCAGATGAAACTCCATCTCTTCAGACCCTGGCCACAGCAACCATCCCTTCTGTTCCACCTCATCAGGGAGCCTTCTCTGAGCTCTGATCATTCCTTCTTTACCTCCTTTCCTTCTGTCCTTTCTCTCCCTGTAAAGGGGTTGCTATGAATTCCATTGTCACCAATCTGTCTATGTGTAACTTCTCATCTACTGTATAAATTCTCCATTTAAATTCCATTGATTATAAATTCTTTCTTAGACTAATAATGGTTAAAATAGATATTTTGAGATGAATATATTTGCAAATCTTTGTTGTGACATAATTTTAAAACAATATATATGGTATGGGGGATGTTGGTCAGTAGTAGAGCATTTACCTAGCATGCAGGTGACCCTGAGAATTATCTTCGCTCCACAAGGCAATAGAAAATAATTGTCTTTTAGACAAAGCAATCGAAATATTAAATCTTTAGAAGCTTCCTGGTCATTTCAAGGCAATGTGATCAAAAGTAGATGAATATATGTCACAAAGAGTAGATTTTAGGATCTTAATTTAGATACTTTTATTGGTCCACATTGTTAGTCCACATTGAGTTTTATGGCTGGGAGATAAATATATCATGTTTTAGGAAAATTTTCATGGCTTGGCAAGATCTTTCTGGATTTTGCAGGACTACAGGAACATTGAGATGAGTTGTCACTTGTGTCTTTGATCTTAGTCATTCTGACAGGTTTAAGACAGGTTTAAGACAGTTTAAGACAGGTTTAAGACCTGAGAGTCATTTGATTTGTATCTCCCGAATGGCAAAGACTGTTGAACATTTAAGTGTTTCTCGGCCAATTGAGATTCCTTCTGTTGAGAATTTTGTTTAGATCTGTAACTCATTTATTTATTTCAAACCAACATTTATTTAGTGTTGTTCCAGGAAAAGACATTCACAGGTATGTGAGTCTGTCTCTGTCTCTGCCTCTGTCTCTCTGTCTGTGTGTGTGTGTGTCTCTCTGGTCTTCTCTGTGTCTCTCTGCGTCTGTCTCTGTCTGTCTCTGTCTGTCTCTCTCTCTCTCTCTCTCTCTCTCTCTCTCTCTCTCTCTCTCTCTGTGTGTGTGGTGTGTGTGTTGTGTGTGTGTTGTGTGTGTGTGTGTATAAACTTAAAACCTTTATGTTATGGAACTCCACCTAATTGGAAACTGAAATTGTCAATGCAAATCTTCACACATTACAAGTGTTCATTGTGTGGGAGGAGTTGTGTATTTCAAAAAATGAAGAGCTCATATGTGGCCTGACACATTTAATCTTGTTATAGGTTGTGTCAGACTCTGCTTCTACTCAAAATAAATAAATAAATGAACAGGATACTAAGAAGATGGGGAATGCCTTTAGCCTGACTGTCTGGAATGAGTTGCCATCTGCTGGCCTGAAGATATACTGCACCTGTCCTTATGTAGACTTGCACACCTTTTTCACAAAAGCAAGAACTCTCATATTAATGAAGCATGATTTTCAAGAAGGCAGTAATTTGAAGTATTTATTGATATAAGCACCCCATTTTAGTTGAATTATTTGTTTTGTCAATGTCTAGTGTCTTGAGTTCTTTTATATTTTGGATATTAGCCTCGTCAGATGTGGAGTTGGTGAAATTATTTTCTCCATTCTGTAAGCTGCTACTTTGTCCTATTTCTGTTTGTCATTTGTCTTACAGAAGATTTTCACTTTCATAAGGCCCCATTTATTAATTGTTGAAATTAGTGCCTGCACTATTGGTGTTCCCTTCAGAAAGTCTCCTGTGCCAGTGAGTTCAAAGTTATTCTCCACTTTCGCTTCTATCAGGTTCAGTGTATCTTGTTTTATGTTGAGATCTTTGATCCACATCGACTTGAATTTTGTGTACCATGATAGGTATGGATCTATTTGCACTCTTCTACATGCCACCATCCAATTAGACCAGCATCATTTGTTGAAGATGCTTTCCTTTTTCCATTGTATATTTCTGGCTTCTTTATCAAAACTTGTGTGTCCATGGGTGTGTGGATTTAGGGCTTGGTTTTTGAATCATTTCCATTGCCCAACTTACTTCTTTTTATGCTAATACCATGAGGTTTTATTACTACAGCTCTGTAGTACAGATTGAAATCAGGGATGGTGATACCTCCAGAATTTCTTCTATGGTATAGGATTGTTTAACTATCCAGTGTCTTTTTTTTCATGTGAAGTTGATTATTGTTCTTTCAAGGTCTGTAAAGAACGGTATAAAATTTTGACGGGGATTGTGTGGGAACTGTAAATTGCCTTTGGTAAGATGGCCGTTTTTACTATGTTAATCCTACTGATCCACATGCAAGGGAAGTATTTCCATCTTCTGATATCTTTAATTACTTTCTTCAAAGTCTTGAAGTTTTTTATCATACAAATCTTTCGCTTGCTTTGTTAGAGTTATCTCATGATACTTTATTTGTGGCTATCGTGAAGGGTGTTTTTTTCCTCTGACTTCTTTGTCAGCCTGTTTGTCATTCATCTATAGTAGGGCTACTGATTTATTTGAGTAAATCTTGTATCCAGTCAATTAACTGAAAGTGTTTATCAACTATAAGAATTCTCTGATAGAATCTTTGGAGTTGCTTGTGTATACTATAATATCATCTGCAAATAATGATACTTTGATGTCTTCCTTTCCAACTTGTATCCCCCGATCTCCTTCAGTTTTCTTATTGCTTTAACTAGAACTTCAAGTACTATATTGAATAGATATGGAGAGAGTAGACAGCCTTGTCTTGTCCCTGATTTTAGTGAGATTGCTTTGGGTTTCTCTACATTTAATTTTATGTTGGCCATAGCTTGTTGTAAATTGTCTTTATTATCTTTAGGTATTTCCTTTGTATCCTGATCTCTCCAAGACCTTTATCATGAAGGAGTGTTGGATTTTGTCAAAGGCTTTTTCAGCATCCAATGAGGTGAGTTTTTTTTTCATTCAGTCTCTTTATATGGTGGAATTTACTGACACATTTTTGTATGTTGAACCATTCCTGAATCTCTGGGATGAAGCCCACTTGATCATGGTGGATGATCATTTGGATGTGTTCTTGGATTTGGTTTGCAAGAATTTTATTGAATATTTTTGCATCTATGTTCATAAGGAAATTTGTAATTTTCTTTGTTGAATCGTTATATGGTTTAGATATCAGGGTGACTGTGACCTCATAAAATGAATGTTCTTTTTGTTTCTATTTTTGGAATAATTTCAGGATTCCTGGAATTAGGTATTCTTTAAAATTCTGGATAAATTATGCACTAAAATTTTCTGGCCATGGACTTTCCTTGGTTGCCAGAATTTTAATGACTGCTTCTATTTCTTGGGGCTATATGTAGCCAGAAGTCCTCCTGTGTCCCACCTGGTCCACAGCTGCTCAGACCCAAATAAACACACATAGGCTTATATTAATTAAAACTGCATGGCCATTAGCTCAGGCTTACCTGACTAGTTCCTACACTCAAACTCAGCCCATTTCTGTTAATCTATATGTTGCCACATTTCCATGGCTTTACCTGTGTGCCACTACATGCTGCTCTCTGGATGCAGGCTGGCATCTTCTAACTTGGCCTTCCTCTTCCTAGAATTCTCCTGGTCTGCTTATCCCTCCTATACTTCCTGCTTTGGCTACTGGCTGCCAATCAGCAATTTATTAAACCAGTGTACAAAAGCATTATCCCACAAAGCTATAGGTCTGTTTAAATGTTTATCTGATCTTGATTTAACTTTGCTAAATGGTATCTATTTTTTTTTAAAAAATGTTAATTTCTTTCAGATTTTTCAATTTTGAGGAATACAGGTTTTTAAAGTATGACCTAATGATTCTTTGAATTTCCTTGGTGCTTATTTTTATGCCCTCCTTTTCACTTCTGATTTGTTAATTGGATATTCTCTGTCTTCTTTTTAGTTTAGATAAGAGTTTGTCTGTTTTGTGTATTTTCTCAAAGAACCAACTGTTTGTTTACTTGATTCATTATATTGTTCTTTTTGTTTCTATTTTATTGAGTTTATCCTTCAGTTTGGTTATTTCCTGTTGTCTCCTCCTCTTGGGTGTACTTACTTCTTGTACTAGAGCTTTCAGGCGTGCTATGTAGTTGCTAGTATGAGATCTCTCCAATATTTTACTGCTATGAACTTACCCCTTAGCACCACTTTCATTGTGTCCCATGACTTTGTGTATGTTATACATTCATTTTCATTGAATTTATAGAAGTCTTTAATTTCCATTTTATTTGCAAATAGGATTTATTGTTCAATTTATCATGTTTTACTCTATGCTTTGATGAAATGTTTATAATCTGAAAAGAAGACAATATTTTGGTGATGTAATCCTTAAACTAATGTTATTTGAGATTAGTGAGAAAACTTAGTGGGAAATGTCTGTGGTGTCTCTTTATTTCTTCCTTGACCCATTGGCAATTCAGTAGAGAGTTGTTTAGTCCAATTAGTTTGTAGGCTTTCTGTTCTTTCTATTCTTGAAACCCAGCTTTAATCTGTGGTGGTTTGATAGGATGCTGGGGCTTATTTCAATTTCTTGTATCTGTTGAGACTTGCTTTCTGACTGAGTATGTGTTCAGTTTTGGAGAATGTTCCATGAAAAGAAGGTATATTCTGAGAAGAAGTTATATTCTTTTGTGTTTGGGTGAAATATTCTGTAGATATCTGTTAGATCCATTTAGGTCATAGTGTCTGTTAGCTACAGTATTTCTATGTTTAGTTTTTGTCTAAATGACCTATCCATGGGTAAGAGTGGGGTTTTGAAATCTCCTACTTTTCATGTATGAGGCTCAATGTGTGATTTCAGCTTTAGCAATTTTTCTTTTACACATGTGAGTGCCTTACATTTAGGACATACAAGTTAAGAATTGAGGCATCATCTTGGTGGACTTTACATTTGATAAGTATGAAGTGTCCTTCTCCATCTCTTTTGATTAATTTTGGTTGGAAGTATATTTTGGTAGATATTAGAATAGCTGTATCAGCTTGCTTCTTGGAGCCATTTGCTTGGAAAATCTTTTCCCAAACTTTTTCTTTAAGGTAATGTCTATCTTTGAAGTTGAGTTGTGTTTCTTGTATACAAAAGGATGGAACATCTATTCTGTTAGACTGTGTCTTCTTATTGAAGAGTTGAGGCTGGTGATATTGAGAAAAACCAATGCCAATGATTATTAATTCTTGTTATTTTTTAGGTGGTGGTGATGGTGCAGTGGTGTGTGTGTGTGTGTGTGTGTGTGTGTGTGTGTGTGTCCGTCCCTTCTTTTGGTTTTGCTGGTGGGAGATTATTTATTTCCTGTGTTTTCTTTCTTTCTTTTTTTTTTTTTTTTTGGTTTTTCAAGACAGGGTTTCTCTGTGTAGCTTTGCGCCTTTCCTGGAACTCGCTTTGGAGACCAGGCTGGCCTCGAACTCACAGAGATCCGCCTGCCTCTGCTCCCAAGTGCTGGGATTAAAGGCATGTGCCATCACCGCCCGACTATTTCCTGTGTTTTCATGGGTGTAGTTAATCTTCTTGGTTGGTGTTTTCCTTTTATTATCTTCTGTAGGGCTAGATTTGTAGATAGGTAGTGTTTAAATTTGACTTTGTCATGGAATATCTTGTTTTCTCCATGTATAGTGATTAAAAGTTTTGCTGGGTATAGTAGTCTGGGCAGGCATCTGTGTTTTTTTAGAGTCTGAAAGACATTTGTCCAGACTCTTCTGGCTTTTAGAATCTCTGTTGAGAAGTCAGGTGTAATTATAAAAGGTCTGCCTTCATATGCTACTTGCCTCTTCCCCTTGTAGCTTTTAATATTCTTTCTTTGTTCTGTATATTTAGTGTTTTAATTATTATGTAATGGGGTGACCTTCTTTTCTGGTCCAATCTATTTGTGTTTTGTAAGCTTTGTGTACCTTTATCAGCATGTCCCTAAAGGTTAGGAATATTTTCTTCTATAATTTTGTTGAAAATATTTTTGAGCCTTTGAGCTGGGTATCTTCTCCTTCTTATATTCCTACTATTCTTAGGTGTGGTCTTTTCATAGTGTCCAGATTTCCTGGACCTTTCATGTCAACAACTTCTTAGATTTAACATTTTCTTTGACTGATGTATCATTTTCTTGTATCGCAGCTTCCACATCTGAGATTCTCTCTTCCATCTCTTGTAGTCTGTTGGTGATGCTCCTGTCTGTAGATCCTGTTTACTCACCTAGATTTTGCATCATCAGGATTCCCTCAGTTTGTGTGTTCTTTCTTGTTCCTGTTTATGTTTTCAGATCTTGGACAGTTTTATTCATTTCCTTCACCTGTTTGTTTGTTTTTCTTGTCTTTCTTTAAGGGATTTATTCATTTACTGCAATTGTTTGTTTATATTCTGGATTTCTTTAAAGTGTTTATTAATTTCCCCTTTAACTACCTCTATCATCTTCATAAATTTGGTTTTAAGGCCATTTTCTTTGGCTGTGTGGACATGTTCAGGGCTTCTTGTGGTAGGATAGATCTGGTAGTGTCATATTGCCCTGGCTGTTGTTGACTCTGTACTTGCACTGACATCCAGGGTTGGGGATGAATATAGATCTAGGAGCTGATTTCTGTGCTTGTTTTGTTAGGTGGATGTTTTATTCCCTGGTTTCTGCTTTCTTTTGGGTCTTCTGGATTTTGTGGTCTGTATTTCTGGCAGCCAATGTGATCTCTTGTCCAGCAGAATGTTTCCATCAGAGTTGGGGCAAGACTCTGACAATGAGCATGACCTTTGGTCCAGCAGGTGTTCTCTCTTGCTCTGACTGGCATGTCCTGTTCTGGTTGGCCTGGCCTGCACCTGAACAGGGGATATCTGCCTAGATAGGGTTGGGGTACAACAGTAGGTGTGGGTGGTGAGCAGGGGAAGTGTCAACATCTTTGGTCTTTCTGCTCAGAACCAAAGGTCTAGGAGAGTTCTGAGGGCAAGTGGGGCTCTTACCTATTCTGGCTGGAAATTGTTACATAGCACCCACTGTCTGAGTTTCTATGAGGGTCCCAGGCCTAGTTTGCATACAGCTCTCTGCTCCGATGGACTCAAGATTGGATATATTTATCTTTAATTGCATTGACACATGATAATTTTAGAACATTCCAATACATGTTTAAACTATGTTCAAATGAGCATTATAATGGTGCATGCATAATGTCACTTCACTCCAATGCCTCAGGTGCCCATCCTTCAAGTAAGAACATTCAGGAGCTGGTATTTACTGGAAGAAACCAGACATTTGAATCTGTCCAGGGAAGAAAATTAAGAGTTAAGATCTTTAAAATGTAGGTAGAGATGCATGTCCAGGAAGGCAGATATGAGAGGGTGGGGCACACAATGGTGACCTGAGTGCACACAGTCAGGGTGAGATATCAGGGAATCGATTAAAACACATTTTGTTTGAAAATGGCAAAATGATATCTAATATACTGTGTGCTAGCTTAAGAAATAAAAAATGAGGAACACAACAACCTGTCAATCATAGGTCCCAGGGTGTGTGTGTGGGATCTACCAGTGGTATTTTGCTAAATGGTCATGTTGTCAAATGACCTTGTGTTTGTGTGTGTGTGTGTGTTGTTGTTGTTGTTGTTGTTGTTTATGTTTTAATGTTCACTTTTATGTATGTGGCTGTCTTGCCTGCATATGTCTGTGCATAATTATCTGCAGTGCCTGAATGGCCAGAAGAGGGCATCTTTGGATTGGAGTTACAGGTAGTTGTCAGTCATGTGTGTTCTGGGGATGGACCTCAGGATCTCTGGAAGGACAACAGATGTTCCTAACTACTGATGCATCTCTCTCTTCCTCAGATTACTTTCTTAATAATTTTTATGCCCATACACATGTGCTCTCAACCTTGGTCAGAGAAGTTTCTTTTATAGTAGGTAATGGTTGATACAGAGACTTATAATTGGTCAATGTGTTGAGAACAAGTAACTGTGAGTCTCCAGCTACAGATGGGTCATCTGTATCAACTAATCTGTTCCAGCCAAGGCTCAGGGAAACATGCTGGAAGAGTGAGTAGAAAGAATGTAAGAGCCAGAGGTTAGGGAGGATAGCCATGAAAGGCTGTCTTCTGAAATGATACAGCTGATGCACACATCTACTGACAGCATCTGTGATTGCCTGCACAGACCTGGGCAAGTTCAAATCAGTCAAAATATCAGTGTATGTGGGAGCATGATGGTTCCCCAGGCCACAACCCAGGCTGAGGGAGCTATGGGCAGCTGGTGTCTACTGGGAAGGGACAGTTACTTTCCTCTGGGACATGACCTCAGGTATATTGCTCATGCCCAGTGAATGGCCTCACACTCATTCACACATGGTCAGCAGTGACAGTGACAATAACAACAAGAGGGGACCTTGGATTGGCAGCAATCAAAGGATTAATAAATGTTTTTATGATCTACTGATTTTAACCAGGACCATCTGTGGGGCCACAGGTTCAGAACCATCTATTGGAGCCTAGTGGCTCACCATTTGACACATGAAAGACAATGACAGTCCCTTCCCTGGATTCCACCAGTAGCTAATTTGGTAGGGAGAGAGGAAGCCCAGTGAGCTCACTAGTACCCATGGTTGGCTGTTGACAGGCTGAGCTGTACCCAGGCAACTGAAGTAAGACTGAGCTTGCCAACAACCCATTATCTCCAGAATGCTTCCTGATCCTCAGAGGGGTGGTACAAATGTCCTGTTTACAGCCAGCACTCAGCCATCATCTCAGTTAGTGACTGCACAGACATTGAAGCCTACCTGGGCATCACTTTGTTGCCTAATAAAAAGTGGATTTTCTTGGATATCTCTTCTGTAAAATGTTTCTGCTGCAAAATAGAAAATAAAAATGAAGAATCAGAGAAGTGAATGAACAAAACATCCCAAAGGTTTGTTAGTGATTAGAACAGGAAGCAGGGGTTTTCATAAAGGGAGGGAGGTGCACCTGCAGAACCCCCTTTTCCATTTCCATATACAACCCTATGTACAGACAGGGAGAGGATGCTTACCTGGAACAGTTCCCAGAGATGGGGGATGAACTGCAACGGATTTCTCCCCCTGAAGTTTCAGCTTGATGAGAAATTCCGGATGGGAGCCATAAGACTCTGAACAGCAGAGTTCAAAGCAGGGCCAATAGGGGCAGTCAGCAGTACCACAGTTTCGGGTCAGGTTAAAGGGCAAGATGGCATCATCCACACAACACTGCTGCGAGGGGATGTAGATCCTGTCCCCACACATGGGTACTGGCTGGCACAGCAATAAGCCAGTGTGTGAGAGAGTTGGGGATGTGTGAGATTCTGCAGCTCCTGAGTTTGTGAATAGGAGTATGGGAATGAGGATGATGCCTGAGAAACATAAATGGGACAGAATCACAATGGGTGCCACAGCTGATGATGATCAGAGACAAGGGACTTCACTAGACACCTTGATGGCTGGTGATGACTCTGAGTGGAGTTTGTGACTGACTCTGGATGTGTTTCAGGATCTGGGCTGACACGTGAGGAATGTAGGATGCTAGGAAGAGTGGAGTTTGTGAAGTTTGCAAATGGGAAGAAAGATTACCCTTGCAGATTCCACATGGGTGGTTATGAGGGAGACCCTGGGAACTGAACACAGAAAGAGGGTTAATTTGAAGTTCATAGGTGCATTAGAGCTGCAATAAGTTTCAGATGTGACTTTGGCTAGACTCTCCATCTAGATTCCATACACAGTGATTCTGATCAGGCTGCTGGGTAGTACGTGATGGAGGGACAGCAGAAGTGGGTTCATGACTGCAGCTGCTGCCTCTGAAGACTGACAAAGGATGACAGCCTCAAGGTAGACTGAGCAGTGTATAGAGCGAACCCATGAAAGTTCCAGAAAGATTCTTGGTTGGGTATCAAGAGACAGCTGGTGTGTTGTGGTCCTTTGTGTGTACATGAGGGAGACTGTGGTGTATTTTCCTATTGGAGATTCCATGAGCATAGTTTTTTAATAAAGCATTTGGCAGAATCACGTTTAAAATATTTTAACTTTATTATTATTATTACTAGTATGTGTCTGTGACACACACACCCAGGGAAAGAGAGAGAGGGGAGCAAGAGAGCAGGAGAGAGGGGGATATACAAGGAGGTCAGAAGACAGTGTGGAATCAGGTCACTCCTATCTTTATCTGGGTTCTGGTGGTTGAACTCAGGTGGTAGGGCTTGCTGGCAATCTCTTTTATGTGGTAAAACATAAAACTCATAACATCTCCATGCTAGAAAAAAAAACCCTCTCTATGTGTGGCCATTTGGGTGTATCAGTGTGTGGGGGATCATGCCAGGGATTCAATGTAGAGTTCAGAGGACAATCTCTGTGTTAGTTCTCACTTCCTCCCTTGTTTGAGACAGGGACTCTTGTTCTCATGCCAGGCTGCTTGGCTCATCAGCTTCTAGGAGATTCCCTTGTTTTCATTTCCAGTCTTGTTATGGGAACATTGAGATTAGAGACTCCAGCTACAAGCTCTGGTTTTATCTGGGTTCTGGGTATTTTAACTCAGACTCTCATGTTTGCACAGCAAACATTTTACCCACTGAACCATCTCCTCAGCCCTAGAGTCACACTGCTAAAAGTTCCAGAGTACAATTTTGTTGAGTCTGGAACTGAAGTTGAGGCACATTGAAAAGTTAGTTGATGTTTAGGTTTTTCCAGCCCAACTCTTTCTAGGAGCACAGAGGCCTCTCCTGCGTTCTTAGGTCTTAGGTGTCAGGACCCATCCACAGCAGTCGTGAACAATGGCCTACCAGAAGTTCAAGAGTATAAAAATATCAATAGTCCTAGTATTTAGTTTTCTCTTGTTGGAACAAACACCTGATTATTAGTACTTTAACAATAAAACAGCCAATTCTGGCTCATGGCTACAGAGGTTAGAAAATCACAGATCACATAGCAGCCCTTGGATGGGACTGTGTGCTGCTCTGGGTTGAATAAAGAACAAGTCTGTATACTGGAAAGAGAGATCATTAGAGGCACTTGCTTTTTTTTACAAGATATTTTCAATATGACCACTCAGAGAGAATGAGAGCTTCCTCATTGCTGCCATTAACTGATACTGACATCACTTCCTTCAGAATGGCTCTGCTTTTGTGTCTCATGCCATAAAATATCTCATAGACCCTGCTCTGACTCATTCCAGCATTGATCAATTAAGATTTTATTACATAAACTTTTGGAAGACATACTCAAAATCATAAAAATAGTCAAAAAATCCTCCAAGTGATTCTTAACCCCTATCAGATTCTGGATGATCTGCAACAATCTGCCTAAAGTTATCTAAGTGACAAGAGAGATGGCTCAAGGGATTTGAGCACTTTCTTTGCAAGCAGAAGGACATGAATTTTAATCTCCAGCACCCATGTAAAAAGCCATGCATGACCCTGCACATCTGTAATCCCAGAATTGGGAGCAGAGACAGGAGGAACTAAACAGCTTTTGGTCAGCTAGGATTATCAAAACAGTGAGCTTCAGGTTCAGCTAACGATCTTGTCCCTAGGCAACAAGGTGGAAGGCAACAGAGAAAGACATCCTGCATCTTGCTCTCACTTCCGTGTGCACTCCCATGGGCACTTCACACTCACATAACTCTTACATAAGCATGCATTTCACACACAAAACAACAACAAAAATAATAAACAATTGTCAAAAATAATCTAGATGAAGTCAAATCTGACCATGGATAACTTGTGTGGTGTTCTTGAAGAATGAAAGATGGAATAGAGGAGAGTGAGGGGAGTCAAGGAGAGGCAAGACCTGAGATGGGCTATCACATGGCTACATAGAGGTGGAATTCTAGGGGACAACACAGTCAGACTTTGTCCCTACTCCCTCCCATTCAAGCCTGCACTATAGTAGGACCCTCAGTTGAACACAGATTTTGCTGATAAGAAAGGTGTGCAGTCAGGCTTCAAGTATAAGATGTTGAAACTCGCCGGGCGGTGGTGGTGCACGCCTTTAATCCCAGCACTCAGGAGGCAGAGGCCTGCGGATCTCTGTGAGTTCGAGGCCAGCCTGGTCTACCAAGTGAGTTCCAGGAAAGGCGCAAAGCTATACAGAGAAACCCTGTCTCGGGAAAAAAAAAGTTGAAATTCATGACCTTTTGATTCTGAAGGGCCAGGACTCCAGGCCACAGTGTTGGAAGCACAGCTGAGATGCACAGCTGGGGACACAGAAATGAGTGCCACTCAAGGATAGAAATTGCATTCTTTTTATAGCACAGTAGCTCTGCTTTGCCACCACAGGAAGTTTTTAGCAAATTAATGTACAGATATTTGGGGGAGTCATGGCTTTGCTCCAAGACTCCTCACCTCCCTCATCTAGAGGGCTCCATCTCTTCCCTCCTTGTTGCATCTATTCCTACAAGTGACTCTTTCTGAGACTGAGCACGTAAGTACAAAAATGAGGAGCAAAAAGGGAGTGAGACTGATGTTGGGGGAGCCACCAGGTGGTCATGATCAGGGCTACAAGATCACATCTCTGAGCTTCTTTTGTTGGGTCTGGTAGCTAATAACAGACATTGAGACTGACCCTAGTCATGTCTGGTGTTGACAGAAAATTTATGAGGAGGGTCTCAGAAGAGGAGGAAACTCCTGAAATTTTCAGGCAGAGTCGTTGGATCACAGCCAGAGATGCCAGCAAGGATGATGAGATGGGGAATCAAGAATAAAGTAGAGAAGGGAGGATTACAAAAGCTTAGAGGTAGCCAGGCATAGTGGCTCATGCCTTTAATACCAGCAACCATGGGGCTGAGGCAGGTGGATCTCTGTGAATCCAAAGCCAGCCTGGTCTATATAGCAAGTTCCAGGACAGCTATGGCGACAAAGTGAGATGGCATCTCAAGTAAACAAATAAGTGAAAATTCAGAGGCAAAGGAGAGATGCCAAATACCTGTGTCTCCTTGGGATGGAGTACTTACCAAAGTTCTCGAGCACCATGGTTCTGGTTAGGCTATGGAGCTGTAAGTGGCAGTCGTGGTAGAGTGAAGACTTCAATTGTGAGCTGTGGCTGATAAACTTTCAGTATCTTTTATCTTATAGGCAATGGTAATCCTGGGTAGATGGAGAAGATAAGTGGGAGTTTAACAATCGGCTCCTGTGTCCAGTTCAACCAACATACATGTTATACCCTTGAACTCCATAGTGAAATAGCTGACTACCTTCTGAAATTTAGTTTGGAGGAGGTATCATATCTGGAGACACTCTCTCTCATTCATGTGCAGACTGCCAAGGAACACTTACTCTTTCTATCCCTTTCATACATTTTACCCTGAAAGCTGTATTCAAAATGAATCACCCAGCCTTGATGCAAGGGAAAGAGCTTTGTTCTGACTCAACAAAGCTGAACTTGATTTGTCATTCATTGACAAATCATTGACACCCATGAGAGGCCTGCTCTTTTCTGAACAGGGAGGAGTGGCTTGGGAAGGGTAAAGTGAAGGTGCAGGGAAGAGGGAGGGAAATGGGAGGAGAGGAACAAGAGGAATCTGCAGTCAAGATGTAAAATAAACAAAAGCATTTAATTAATAAAAGATACTAAGAAAATGCTTAAGGTGAAAAAATTTTAAAAGTACTCACTTGGCACAGGTATGGCCTTAGATTCTACACTCAGTATTGCAACATATGTTTAAAATTAAATTCTAAGAACAAAAAGTGAATCAAAGAATGAGCAATTTTGGAAATCCCTGTTCTAGGTCATAACTTAGCTTCATGATTTCCATCAAATAACTATGAAGACTATTTTTACAGTGCAGGGGATTAGTACTCTACCACTGAGCTGCAGCCAGCAAATGTCAACAATATGGTCACCTAAACAAGACCCAAAAAGTGATGGAGCAGTTGATGTGCCAGTGTGCATGGCAGAATTCTCACAAGGCTTTATTCTTAGAATAAAAGCTAGACATAATTAATGTGTCCTGAAGGAGGAAGAATCTGTCTTCTACAGGGTCAAATCCTGATCAGTTAATCAATCCCAGAAGGTCATCTAAACAACATTAATTGAACATAGCAGGTTATATTTATAAACCTATCTACGTATATATGTAAGAATTATGATTAAAGAATAAAAGCCACAACTTTCAGAAAGAATGGGAAGATCAAGGGAGGAATTGGCGGGAGAAGTACATTAGCTACTGGTGGAATCCAGGAAGGGGACATTCATTGCCTTTCATGTGCCAAATGGTGAGCCACTAGGCTCCAATAGATGGTTTGAAACCCGTGGCCACACAGATGGTCCTGGTTAAAATCAATGGATCATAAAAACACTTTTATTAATCCTTTGATTGCTGCCAATCCAAGGTCCCCTCTTGTTGTTATTGTCAATAGTACTGAGTCCAGCCACTGATGAATATGTGTGAATGAGTAGTGGGGCTTGGGGTGTCTGCTGAGCCGGCAGGAGGCTGGGGGGGGCACCTGTTGATTGGTTGCCCCTAAGTTTTTTTGAGAATTGCTTGATTAGCTTTAGCCCATTTTTAGTGAACCTAAACTAAGACCTGGTTCATGCCAGGGCTGCTAGGGGAGCCTGTTAGAACCCTGGCTTGGTCATTCAGTTCTTTTTTCTTTTTCTTTTTTCTTTATTTCTTTTTTTTTTTGAGTAGTGGGCCATTTTAAATTCTGAATATGCATTTTTTTTATTTACAGGCCAGTATTGTTGTTTTAGAACCAATAGCTTGACCATGGAGAATTGCTCTGTAGATGTAACCAACCATCTTATTAAATAAGAAACACAGAGCCAATACAGAGATGAAAGCCAAGAGGTCAGAGGAATAGCTAAGAGCTAAAAACCTTACCCTTCACTGTCGCTGTTGTCCTGCCTCTCCAAAGAAGACCTACTTCCTGTGTGTCTGTCTTTTTTATAAAGTTTCTGTTCTGCCTTCTCATTGGTTGTAAACCCAACCACATGACCTCCTAGTCACTGCCTGTCTGTACAGACATCCAGGTCTTCTATGGTTGGTATTGAGATTAAAGGCATGTGTCTCCAATATTGGCTGTATCCTTGAACACACAGAGATCTACCTAGCTCAGCCTACAAAGTGCTAGGATTAAAGGCATGCACCAGCACTGCCCAGCTTTTGCTATGGCTTGCTAATAGCTCTGATTGCCAGGCAACTTTATTTATTAACATACAAATCACATTTTAATACAAATAAAATATCACCATATTTCCCCTTTTCTATTTTAATAAAAGGAAAAAAGTTGTAACTAATGTAAGAAAAACTATATACAAAAGTACAATAACTATATACCATATATACAAGCAATAAATACCTAAACAATGTCTAGTCCATTTGTATTTGACAAATTCAAAGAAAATAATTCCATTATCTATCCTATTTTTGTAAGTCCAAAATGTACCTAATTCACTTTCTATCCTAACTAATCTTCTTCAACTATAACTAACTAATCTTCAACTATAACTAACTAATATTCAACTCCCACAAAGACCCAAGAAGGAAATAATATTACCTAACAAAAATAAAAACAGGAAGTGCATGCAAGCAACTTCCAAAAAAATTGTGAGTTGACAGAAACAGCCAGCTGCCTGGACAGTCATCTGAGGTTTCTCTGCAGTGTCAGCCTATAGGCTTAGCATATCTGACAGACTCATTTGTGAAGTAGGATGTACACAAGGTCAACAGTTCAACCTCACATTGGGTGACAGCAGTCCATGTACCAGAAGCACTTGAATTCCACTAGTGTCCTGTCATGATTCAGGATTTTAAATTCTGGAAATTTGTGATGGTTTTTTAATTCAGCTGTCCATTCTTCTTGGCTGTGTATATGTGGCTTCATCTCAGCATCCCGTTCTTCTCCACATCCCTCTATTAAATGCCAGTATACAATTGAGAGGTGTGAGCTTAGTTACTCTTCAAGAATAACTGTTTTTGCTGCTGTTCCACTGCACATCAGAAGCCATCAACCCACAGCCTGTTTGGCTGCCTTCGAAGAAAAGGGCACTGTACCTTTTCCGGATTGTGAAGGCCACTTCAGGGACGGTGCCATATTGTCCTGGCCTCAGAAGATGCCTTTTGATAAAGCCAAAACCACACTTGTTTTGGCAAGAATCAGTAGTCCTTTGTTTTGTGTCCTGTCTGTCCATTTTGTCCTGTTGTCAGCAGTTGATTCGAGGATACTTTGTTGTCCAGTGCCTAACTTTTGCCACAATGAAAGTTAACTCCATATGCAGTTTTTTCAATGCCCATATTCTCTCTGAAGTACATTGGTATTTCTAGGAGCTGACATGTCTCATAGTCATAACAAAAAGAAAAATTTTCTAAGTTATTAAAACATTTTAAATGCCATATTCTGTAGATCTCTGAAGGGTTTGAAGATGACCTGTCTATCTAAAATATATCTGCTCAATCTTGAAAACATACCTAATATGACTACAAGTTCTATTATAATGTCTAACTACTAACTTTCATTTCTTTATATCCTAACAGTTGGTAATAATAACATTCAAGGATCAGAAAATTGTATTACATTGTTAAATGAACAGTATAATTAGAAATATACATATAACATTTTCTAACAATATCAATTTTAATATATATAATTTGTATATAATATAAAACAATCCAATCCAATGTAAAGTATATAAAACTAGTAATTGTCGTTTTCTTTTTTTAATTTTTATTTATTTATTTTTAAACAAGAACCTTAAATCTAATCTCCTTTGCTTAGCCTTTTTCCTAACCCTTGATAACAACTTGTAACCAACCCCCCTAAACAATGAAAATTATCTTAAACCCAAAACCCATTAAAAGACAAAAAAATGCCCCACACCACTTCTTTGGGCATGTGGGCGTCGTATTCTTAAAATTGCTTCCTGTTGGGCATGGGCGAAGGTATCTTTATCCTGAAAAGAAAAATTTTAGGTTAATTGTCAAAGGTAACTATATCCTTCATTATCCAGTCTGTGTATAATGCCAAAGTTCAGGGTTTATCTCAAGTCCTTTTCAAGTAGTCTTTGAGACTGGATCATCTCAGCTGCCATTTCAAAATTGCTCCGAGCACTTTGTAGTCCAAAGCTGATCTGTAGATGATTTTTGTCAGCTTAGTGATGTTATTATTGTCCACGTGGAATTGTTGTTGTTGTGGGGCCCCATCTTCTTCCTGGAGACTTCAGTTGATGTTAGGCCTGGCTGTGATTTCCTGCAGAAAACTGATAAGAGACTCGAACACAAAGACATATATATGCAACTAATTGAAGCCTTTTTTCTAGAATTAGTTAGTACCCTATATGACAATTCATATATTAACAAAGTTTAAAATGTATGTG
>NW_023505878.1:0-28931 GCF_004664715.2 Peromyscus leucopus | reverse complement strand
TAAAAGATATTGTAGATGTTTATTTGATACTAGCAACGTGGTCAGTTATCATAAAGTATTTCTCTTCATCACAAAATAGTAAGGATTTTAAAAATCGAAAGGGACAAATCTAGAAGCTTTTACACAATTTTTTGAACCGAGCCCTAATTCTCCTAAAAAGAGTCTCCAAAATCTGGAGTAGAATTATCATACTCCATAATGAAATGCTTGAGTTCTTCAACACGTTGCTCACCTATTTCATGCAAACTCTGCTTCATTGCAAACTGTATAGATCTTTCTAACGAACGATCCTTTTCAACCAGCCTTTCCACCACCATCCCAAAAACTTCACAGACTTGTCGGTAAACCTTCTCAATCTCAGTGATTTTTGATGCGATCGCTTTTGAGCGAATGCTAAGCTGGCTGTCTTCACACAATTCTGGGCCAGCTGTTGTGTTTGACTCGGGTTCTTCTGTCTGGTTGATACGTAATGGTGCCTTGGATCCCATCTCAAACTCGGAAATTTCAGCCAAGTTATTTTCTTCTGACTGCTTGGGATTTTCATTAGCCCTCTTGCTTGCAGCATCAGCCTGTTCCTTCTCAGTCAGCCGGCTGGGCTTTTTAATACCTTGGATGAAGAACTTGAGGGCACAGTATCTCTTGATGTTTTCAAAAACTGGATGGCTCTCTCTTTACATCTACGTCGAGACTGATGGAAGGAGCGCATCCTGCTTCTACTGCTGAGACTGGATCCAAATCTGCTGTGTAGGGAGTCCTTCCCGCCCACACGTGATTCTCTCAAAAAAGGAGTGCCCCGTTTATGGGGAGAGCGTTGTCTTGAATAATGGGAAGAATAGAAACGTTTTCTTCTAAAGCCGTTTCTCATGGCCCTGTATTGAGGCTGTTGGCTTGTGGAATACTCATCTCTTGACCATCGGTAGCCATAATGGCCTCTTTTGTAGGGTGGGGCTCTTCTTGGATCCTGAGTAAAACAGCGGCCCTCGTCCCATTCTTGCCAATCAACGTGCCAGTAGTATCTACCGTAGCCTGCTTCGTTGGTCTGGCTAGCAGAGAAGATCTCTTGTCTCCCAGAGGCGGTCTCTTTGGCACATTAATTAATCTATGGTTGCCATCACCGGGATGGCTCCAAGGAGGCGCTTCTTTTCCTGGAAGTCTCTTGTAGTCACACCATCCCTGTGCTTGTTTTCTTGGAAGTCGCTTGTACTCATACCATCCCTGCGCTTGTTTTCCTGGAAATCGCTTGTAGTCACACCATCCCTCAGACCACATCTCAACTCTTGTGGAAGCCACTGTACTTCGAACAGAAATGCGTACTTCCCTTCAATTTCCAACCATACTGATGGCTCAGCTCAAGAATCTGTTATTGTCTAAAAATTCGTCATCAGAACTCTCCAACACGTACGTTCCACCGATGCTGCTGAAACCGCACCAACAGCTCTCTAATTAGACTTAGGCCTACTCAACAGCACGGAAATCATGCCTGGTCCTTGAAAGCTCGGAAATTAGCTGGGGCTAATGAGTTCATGCATCATAGAGGAGAATGCAGTACCACCACTTGACTAAATCAGTACAATTCCTAAGTGAATCCCACTTACTACAAAAAAGTGTAGCTCTCACCCCTCACCAAAAAAAGCTTCTCTTTGCAACAGAGAGAGACCATTGCAGAAAACCACAACCACTCAACTTCAGAGAAACAAGGGCTCAGGGAGCATCATTAAGAGGAAGAGGAAAGATTGTAGGAACCAGAAATGAAAGGGAAGCTTCACCCATGATATTTCAACAATATGACTGCCTAAACAAGACCTGAATAAGGACAATACCAATCAATATGCTAACTTGAAGGGGGAAATCTCATAGGGTTCCACCTCTAAACAAAGAACTACAGATGGCTAAAGAACTAGTCTTCCACAGGGATGACCCTTTTAACTGGTTACCAATATCAAGTGGTCAGCTCTGAAACCATATACATATACAAGCAACACTAAATACACTGGGAACATTGTATTTATGTGTGTGTGTGTGTGTGTCTGTGTGTGTGTGTGTGTCTGTGTTGTGTGTGTGTGTGTATGTGTGTTTATGCAATAATTAAGGAAAAGAGATCATAAATTGGAGAGGCATCCAGGAGGAGAGGATATGGAAGGGAAGGAAACATGAAAGGAAAGGATGTGATTGTATTTTCATTTCTAAAAATTTAAAAATTAAATAAGATATAAATAAATATTTAAAATATATAATGCAAAGAATACAAGCATATATTTACTTAACATATTGAACAAATGTAAAATTAATTTTTAAAATTAATTTTTAGAATAGTAAAAATCATAATATTCTAATAAATTTCAGTAGTGATAAAATTAAAGTGCCTTAAAATAAAATTAATAATGTGGGAGAGCATTTGTATAGGCCATTATAAAGTTTTATTAGAAGATAATCAACAAGACACACATAAATGGAGATAAATATCTATGGTCAGAATTCTTGTATCAATATATGAATTCTAAAAAATCTCATATACAGATTTAATGATTCTAATAGAAATCCCAACAGAGACTTTTAAGAAATTTGACAAATTGAATGTGAACTTCACAGGTTACAGTGAAGATTCAAGAATAGGTAAGAAATGCCTGAAGAACGAGAAAGAGGAAAGGGGAAACAGGGCAGGGAAAAAGATAAATATGAAAACTTGCTCTTCCAGATCTCCGGACTGAAAAATCCATAGACATGGAAGCTGTGTGGTTTTAGTATAAAACAAATACAATAATCAATGAAATAGAATTGAGGTACCAGTCATGTATTCATATACTTCAGAGTACAGATACTGGATATGACCCAAAATATCATAACATTATGTCCTTTTATTTTCATTGACCCCATTGTTGAAGATATCCATACTTGGGTCATAGAACATGGCAGAATCAAGTTGGTAATGACCTAAATGTTTCATCCCTGCTGGCTACTTTTCATGTGCTGGAAGATGCTATGCAGGCTACCAAAGGAGAAAAGTCATCATCAGTCACACCTATCTATGAAACCTTTGAGCTGCAACAATGATGAGCATAACACAAGGCCATTGGTGTAATAGTAGCTCAAATAGTATTGGTGTAACCAACCACTTTTTGATTGGATTTGAGTTCCTCTCCACAAGATGAAACCCATACTAGCACCATTATCAGACCAAGAACATAGAGCTAGCAGTCATAGGCCCTAGGGGAGAACTTACTACTGTTGTGCTGCTAAATGCACATAGTATTAAACTGATTTATCATTACAGCCGTAGATCAATGTATCTCTTATCCCTCATCTAAGGAGCTTTGATTTGCAGTAAACGGTGGTTAACATAGTGGCCCACAACTGGCCAAGGTGAAGAGAATACGAGACAGAAGAATGCTCAGCCCTAAAGGGAACCTATGTACCTCATCCTACCCTCACAAGGTTCAGAGATTACTGAGGAAGAGGACAAAGAGTATAATAATCTGAGGTGGTGGGGGAATACAAGGAACATCTGGACACAGTAGGGCAGATGCACATATGAACTCACACAAACTGCAACACCATGAAAAAGAAAACAAACCTGTGCAAGCCCAAGGCAGACCAAATCCCAGCATGGAAGTGGGAGCTGGGCACACAATCCCCCTCTATGCCTAGGAGCTATTGACAAGTGTTATCTGCTGGGAAAGGAAGGGCAATTTCCTTTTAAGAGTGTAGGTCTGGGAAGTTGACATCTCTCCAGTTGAAGAACACACACCCAAGGATATTTGGGCACTACGTTTTGGTCTTAAAGAAACCTTTTTTTTTTTTTAACTTGTATAAATTACTTTTATTCTATAGTTATGGATTGCACAAAATATTGAAACAAGTTCATTTTCTACAGCTGATGTAGCAAACTAGGTGGCAAGAGATATGCTGTCACAGTTCTGAGGGACAAAACTGGAGACCAGTGTGTGTGTGTGGGGCTTGTTCTGTGACTGTGGAATCCTTTCCTAAAATACTTGGTGTTCTTGCCTTGCAATTCCAACACTCCAGTCCCAGCCTCTCTTCCCACAATGCCCTCCTTACCTTTCTTCTCATGGAATTAAGACGGTGGTCCCAGTGCATCAGGCCCACCCTTGTGGCCTGTCGTACAGTCACAGGGGCTGAGATTTGAACTTAACATTTTTTAGGGACAAAATTCAACTCAGCATATTCATTTAAGTTTTTATGCCATTTTTACATATAAAAAGAAAATGCCCATTTTAATTTGCTTTCTCAAATTTGGGGGATTAAAGCACCTTGACAAGCTAAGTCACTAAACCAGAGAGAATTGGTGAAATTATACAAGAGGAGGATAAATGGAAGGGAGGGGAGGAGAGGAAGAGAGGAAGATGTATTCAGAACACACTACTGGGATCCAACTATATGGTAACAGCAGAGGTCAGGGGAAAAGGACTTGTTGGGCAAATGAGCAGAAGACAAATTATCTATTGGTTTATCCACAATACTTTAAATAGTTGGCAGGGTATTTGTGTAGGAAGCAGGAAGATCAATTCCACTACAAACAATGTTTTGTGCTGGCTATGCTGGCGATGAAGTACATTTTAAGCAAGTGCTCTACCACTGGGGTTCTCATACACTGGCTGTCATCTTCTTTCTTAATTTCTTTTTGTCTTTGAGGACTCTGAATAGGTAAGGTATTCCTCACTAAGAATCAGTTGGTATCACAGAGTTTTGGTTAAGCTGATAGTGAGCAAAGCTAAGCCCACATGTACCAAAGACAGGGTGAAGTTGTTTCAGAGTTAGTGTTACTTTGTTTTTTAGGTGAAAGCCCTTTGCTGTCTCTAAAATAATGTACTGGGAGATAAATATAACTATGGTCTAAAAAACTGGTTCTTGAGTCCCCAGTGTAAGGAAATTGGTTGCAAAAGGTGAGTTTTGCAACTCTGTGGGTTTGGTGTCCCGGGTTCCAGCACCAAAAATGTAAGCATATTGGTTGCAACAACTCTGGGTTTGGTCCCGGATTTTTGCAACTCTGTGGATTTGGTGTCCTGACTACCTGGGAGCTGCTTAGGACAGCTCTGATGGCTGAACTGAAAGGAGACACTTCAGCCCTGGAGGGCGAGGCATCCCAGACACCTCAAGCTGCTCAGAACAACAGCTCTTCCCTGAAGGTGTCCCACACACTTGGAGCTGTTTAGCACAGCTATGACGGCTGGAACTGCAAAGAAGCAGCCCAACGCTGGAAGGCAAATTTTTCTGACTTCTCGGGAGAATCAGGCCTGGAACTGCTTCAGAAGAGAAGGGTATCCTGACTCTTTGGGAAAGTCAAGGTATATCTGGTGTGATGGGGGATGGTCTCCCCACAGGATATAGCAATCCTGCTCCTCTCCTGGAGAGCCCCTACAGCTGAGCTTTGCTGAGCCCCCACTTATGGGGGTTTCCTAGCAGAGCTCTGCTTCTCTGGCCTAAGATGTTGCTTCTTTTGCTTCACTCTGCGAAAGTGGAAACCCCTGCAGAAATGCAGCCATCTACTGCAGCTCTGGAGAAAAGTGTTACTTATTAGCTCTCTCTTACTCTATCCACTGAGGGATGTCTCAGCAAAGATCTTCTGTTCAGCTCCTCCTTGCTCTGCTCTTTCAGCTCTGCCTTGTTTTGTCCACTGGGAGACATCTCAGCAAGGATCTTCTCTATGCCAGTGAATGAAGACCTTCACACCCAAAACTCTTTTGAGAAAGAGATTCATTTGGGTAGGAAGCATCCAGGAGAGTAGCTGCCTCTACCAGGGTGGAGAGAACAGCCTTTTTTCTAACTGACCAGGCAGGGCAGTTTACACAGGATGCCTTGGGGGGTGAAGTCAACCCCGGGCCCAGGGTTCTACTATCCTGCTCTGTGATTAGTTGGTTTCACAAGTCAGTTGGCTGGGGCAGAGATGGCCCTGATCTGACTGAGCCCAACTGTGTTTCTTTCTGCCCTGATCTGAGCCATCTTTCCCTAGTTCTGGGCTCCAGAGTCAGGGTGGATTTCTTTAGCCAGCCCCTTTTCCCTATACCTGGGCACTCCCACCCAACTCTGCCCCAGTTGCTGGCCAGCAGGGAAAACTCCCCGAGGCCAGGCTCCTCCACCAACCCCGCCCCATCAGACCCTGCAATCTATAAGACCCAAGCCCTACCCCAATATCCATCTTCCCGTGACCTCAATAACGTTCTGAGACAAGGAATAGGCAAACTCCTTTGGACCGAGATGTGAGTGATTCCTCTCCCTCCTGTATTTTATCGGATCACCATGGCTTAATGTTAGATTTCAACAACAACAAAAATTACAGAAAGCCTACAATCTCATGGGAACTGAATAATGCCCAATGAATCAACAATGGGTCAAGGAAGAAAGAAAGAAAGAAAGAAAGTAAAGACTTCCTAGAGATCAGTGAAAATGAATACACCATATACCCAAACTTATAGGAAGCCATGAGAGCAGTGCTAAGAGGAAAATTCATAGCACTAAATACCCACATAAAGAAATTGGAGAGACCTCACACTAGTGACTTAACAGCACACCTGAAAGCTCTAGAACAAGAAGAAGCAAACTCACCCAGGAGGAAGAGATGCCAGGAAATAATCAAATTGAGAGCTGAGATCAATAAAATAGAAACAAAGAGAACAATACAAAGAATCAATGAAACAAAGAGTTGGTTCTTCGAGAAAATCAACAAGATAGACAAGCCCTTATCCAAAGTAGCCAAAAGGCAAAGAGAGAGCACCCAAATTAACAAAATCAGAAATGAAAAAGGGGGACATAACAACTAACACTGAGGAAATCCAGAGACTCATCAGGTCATACTTAAAACACCTGTACTCCACAAAACTGGAAAATCTGAAAGAGATGGATAATTTTCTGGATAGGTACCACATACCTAAGTTAAATCAAGACCAGATAAACTATTTAAATAGACCAATAACCCCTAAGGAAATAGAAACAGTCATTAAAATTCACCCAACCAAAAAAAAGCCCAGGACCAGATGGTTTCAATGCAGAATTCTACGAGATCTTTAAAGAAGAGATGATACCAATACTCTTCAAAATGTTTCACACAATAGAAACAGAAGGAACATTACCAAACTCTTTTTATGAGGCTACAGTTACTCTGATTCCTAAGCCAAACAAAGAAGCAACGAAGAAAGAGAACTACAGACCAATCTCCCTTATGAGCATTGAGGCAAAAATACTCTATAAAATATTGGAAAACCGACTCCAACAACACATCAAAAACATTATCCACCATGATCAAGTAGGCTTTATCCCAGAGATGCAAGGATAGTTCAACATACTAAAGTCTGTCAATGTAATACACCATATAAACAAACTAAAAGAAAAAAAAAACACATGACCATTTCATCAGATGTTGAAAAGGCCTTTGCCAAAATCCAACATCCCTTCATAATAAACGTCTTGGAGAGATCAGGAATACAGGGAACATACCTAAACATAAAAAGGCAATTTACAGAAAGTCCACAGCCAACATCAAATTAAATGGAGAGAAACTCAAACTGATTCCACTAAAATCAGGAACAACACAATGCTGTCTGCTCTCCCCATATCTATTAAATATAGTACTTGAAGTTCCAGCTAGAGCAATAAGACAACAAAAGGATACCAAGGGTATACAAATTGGAAAGGATGAAGTAAAAACTTTCACCATTTGCAGATGATATGTTAGTACACATAAGTGACCCCAAAAATTCTTCCAGGGAACTCCTACAGCTGATAAATATCTTTAGTAATGTGGCAGGATACAAGATTAACTCAAAAAATCTGTAGCCCTCCTATATACAAATGATAAACGGGCTTATAAAGAAATCAGAGACACATCACCCTTTACAGTAGCCACAAATAATATGCAATGCTTTGGATAACTCTAACTAACCAAGTGAAAGACCTGTATGATGAGAACTTTGACTCTCTGAAGAAAGAAACTGAAGAAGATATCAGAAAATGGAAAGATCACCCATACTCGTGGGGAGGAAGGATTAACATAGTAAAAATAGCAATCTACAGATTCAACGCAATCCCTATCAAAGCCCCAACATACTTCTTCACAGGCCTGGAAACAATAATATTCAACTTCATTTGGAAAAACAAAAAATGCAGGATAGCTAAAAGAATGCTGTACAAAAAAAAAAAAAAAACCACCACCTCTGGAGGTATCACCATACCTGACTTCAAACACTACTATAGAGCTACAGTAATAAAAACAGCTTGGTACTGGCATAAAAACTGACATGTGGACCAATGGAATCAAATTGAAGACCATGACATTAACCCACACACCTATGAACACCTGATTTTTGACAAAGAACCCAGAACTGTACAAAGGAAAAAAAGAAAGCATCTTCAACAAATGGTGCTGGCATAACTGGATGTGAACATGTAGAAGATTGCAAATAGATCCACATCTGTCACTGTGTACTAAACTTAAGTCCAAGTGGATCAAAGACCTCAACATAAACCCAGTTATTCTGAACCTGACAGAAGAGAAAGTAAGAGGTAGTCTTGAATGCATTGGCATTGGAGACCACTTCCTAAACATAACACCAGTAGCACAGACAATGAGAGCAATAATTAACAAATGGGACCTCTTGAAATGGAGAAGCTTTTGTAGGGCACAGGACAAAGCCAATAAGACAAAACGACAGCCTACAGAATGGGAAAAGATCTTCACCAACTCCACAACTGACAGAGGGCTGATCTCCAGAATATATAAAGAACTCAAGGAACTAGACATCAAAATACCTAACAGTCCAATTTAAAAAAAAAAAATGGGCTATAGAGCTAAGCAGAGAATTCTCAACAGAAGAATCTCAAATGGCTGAAAGACATTTAAGGAATTGCTCAACATCCTTAGTCATCAGGGAAATGCAAATCAAAATGACTCTGAGATACCATCTTACACCTGTCAGAATGACTAAGAGAAAAGACACTAAAGACAGCTTATATTAGAGAGGATGTGGAGCAAGAGGAACATTCCTACACAGTTGGTTGGATTGCAAACTTGTACAGCCACTTTGGAAATCAGTATGGCCGTTTCTCAGAAAATTGGGGATCAATCTCCCCTAAGACCCAGCTATACCAATCTTGGGCATATACCCAAGGAATGCTCAATTATACCACAAGAACACATGCTCAACTATGTTCATAGCAGCATTATTCATAATCACCAGAACCTGGAAAAAACCTAGATGCCCCTCAACTGAAGATTGGATTTTTAAAAAATGTGGTACATATACACAATGGAGTACTACTCAACAGAGAAAAAAATGACATCATGAAATTTGCAGGCTAATGGATGGAACTAGAAAATATCATCCTGAGTGAGGTAACCCAGACTCAGAGGGACAAACATGGTATGTACCCACTCATAAGTGGGTACTAGATGTAAAGCAGAGGAATACCAGACTGCAACTCACAGCTCCAGGGAAGATAGATAGCAGGGAAGACACAGGGATCACCCAGTGATGGAAAAAATGGCTGAGTTCTACGCGAGCAAACTGGAAGTGAGGGAAGGTAATGGAGGGCAAGGGAGTTTAGGGGAGCGGGAGATTCGAGCTGGATCAGGAACAGAGTGGGAGAGCAAGAAAAGAGATACCATGATAAATGAAGATACCATGGGAAAAGGGAGAAGCAAGGTGCTAGGGAGGTCCTCAGGAATCCACTAAAATGACTCCACTATAGACTACTGGCAATGGTCTAGAGGGTGCCTGAGTTGACCTACTCTGGTGGGTGATCAGATGGCTGAATACCATAACTGTCATCATAGAACCCTCATCCAGTGACTAATGGAAGCAGATGCAGAGATCCACAGCTGGGTCCCAGGCGGAGCTCTAGGAGTCCAATCAATGAGAGAGAGGAGGGATTATATGAGCAAGAGATATGAAGACCATGTTGGGAAAAAGCACAGAGAAAACTAGCCAAACTAGTGGAAACGCATAAACTGTGGACCAATAGTTGAGGAGCCCCCATATTACTGGACTAGGCCCTCTGGATAGGTGAGACAGTAGTTTAGCTTGAACTGTTTAGGGGGCTCCCAGGCTGTGGGATTGGGAACCATCCCTAGTGCATGAGCTGGCTTTTTGGAGCCCAATGCCTATGCTGAGACACTTTGCACAGCCTTGGTGCAGGGAGGAGGGGCTTGGACCTGCCTCAACTGAATGTACCAGGACTCTGCTGACTCCCCATGGGAGACCTTGCCTTGGAGGAGGTGGGCATAGGGGGTGAATTGGGGGGAAATGCTGGGGGGTGGAAGGATGGAGGACAGGGGAATCTGAAGTTAATATGTAAAATGAATAGAAAATATCTTAATAAAAATAAAATAAAACAAAATAAAGAAAAGCTATGCCCAAATTCCCCAAATATTGTTTATGAATGTTTATTTTTATTTAAAACAGGTTGATTATAAATTGAGTCACTTTCTTTAAAAAAGGGGAATTATATAGATATGATAGGATAAAAGAGTAGATTAATGAACCTACTTTTAAAGAGCAACAACTTGCTTAAAATGTTTTACATTGCTATGGATTTTAGTTTCTTGATACAAATATAAAGTTAATTTTGTTATACTAAATATATATATATTTCTACTTTTGTTTACAGTATTATGTTTATGTAACTCATTTAAATTTTAATGGATAATTAAAAAATACAGATTAATAATTTGTCTTCTATGATAGTCAAACTTACAGTCATGTTAAGTTTTCTAGGTATGCATAGATACAATTTAGTTAGGTAGATAATCTTCAAACATTTCAAAGACCTACAGACTATGGCATTTAAAATGTATAAAAATACTTAGACTTTCTGGATTCCACCTGTACACAAGTACCCACAGGACCTCCCAACACTTCACAGGAGGCTGTGTGCTGTGGGATGTTCTGTATGTCCTGTGGGAGCCTGTTCTCGGGTTCCTCGTGGCTTTACCCAGCAGGTCCTCATAGAGGATGATTAGGACCACGGGCCTGAGTGCAGGTGTCTTGAGATGGTCTGCACTTGGCTGTGCTAGGGGATGGTCTGTATGTCAAGTTGCTCTGATTGGTCAATAAATAAAACCTGATTGGCCATGGCTAGGCAGGAAGTATAGGCAGGACTAAAAGAGAGGAGAAATAAAAGAACAGGAAGGCAGAAGGAGTCACAGCCAGCCGCCACCCTGACAAGCAGCATGAAAAGATGCCGGTAAGCCATGAGCCACATGTCAGGGTATAGATTTGTGGAAATGGATTAATTTAAGTTTTAAGAACAGTTAGCAAGAAGCCTGCCACGGCCATACAGTGTGTAAGCAATATAAGTCTCTGTGTTTACTTGGTTGGGTCTGAGCGGCTGTGGGACTGGCGGGTGACAAAGATTTGTCCTGACTGTGGGCAAGGCAGGAAAACTCTAGCTACAGCTGTAGAAACATCCTCATCCCTTGAAGAGTATCAGAAATCTGACACAACTACACAAGAGGCTATAGAACCTTCCTCACTTTCACAAAGGGCTGTTAGTCCTATCACATGCCCACAAGTGTCTCCAGAACATCCAGCAAATACCCCAAGGATCTGAATTATATCATGCATATCCCTTCTCAGGAGGGAGACATTAGATATTCTCCCTCTCACCAAGTGGACTCAGGGCATCCCATGTCTACCAAAAAGAGGTTGAGAATTGATCCTTCTGACCAAGGGGACTTCAGTATTTCAATCAAAACAACAGTTTCAATCTTCTCCCTAATGCAAAAAAGGAACGTGCATCTTCTCCTGCTCCCAAAGAAACACCAATAGGTACAAGTACTCCTCAGGTGAGTCCCACACCTTCTATTCTGTCCATATTTCCCTGGAGTGTTCCATATATGACCACAAGACTGTGGGACCTTGCCAATCAACCCAAGGGTCTCTTGTACATTCCACATCTTCTCAAGAGTCTCAAAGGCCTTCTCTGTCTGTTCAAAAGGGTTTACAGCAATCACCAACTGTCCTAGGGCTTCAGGGACAGTCTCCATCTCTGTCAAGGGCTCCAGAAAATTCTCTCCACATCCAAGAGGCTTTGTCACGTTCCAAATCTAAAGTAGGAACTGTGAAACCTTCCCTATCTGTCCAAGGGTCTGAGGGAAAGTCCATATCTGTACAAAGAATTCTAGGACTTGCACCATTAGCCCAAGAGTATCTGACACCTCCCACATCTAAAGATCCTTCTGCCTCCTGCCTTCTTGATGCAGAACAATTGCCACCACCACCACCCACATTCCTCAGTACCATAAACACATAAGCAGGAGTATTTAGGAATGTCTCCACATGGCCAAGGATCTTTAGTACATTCACCATCTGCCCCAGGAGCTCTGTGTTGTTTCCAGTCTGCCCAGGGAACAATAGAACTTTTGCCATCTGCCCAAAGGATGCAGGAAAGTATCTATCTTCACTAAGTTATTCAGGAAAGTTGTTCCCCCTCCCAGGAGATCTGGGACTTTCCTCATTAGAACAAGGAATTTGAGGACATGCCCCCCCTTCTCAGGGGGCTCTGGAAACTTCTTCATGCTCAACTGGGGTGCCTTTTCAAGGGCCTGTGGATCTTTCCATACCTACTCAGGGGTCTGCTGGTACTTCAACATCTACCCATGGTGCTCGAGGACCTTTGTTATCTTTCCCAAGAAAAGTAGGAACTTCCCAGTCTGCACAAGGTTTTTTAGGATTTTTGCCATCTGCACAAGCAGCTAGAGAAATTTCCCCTTCAGCCTTGGTGGCTCTTGGACCCTTACCAATGGCTCCAGAGCCTCTCAGCCTTTCAGCTTGTCTCATTAGACTCCTTTGCATTTGACACATGCTCACGGAGTTCTAGAATTATGTCAATATGGCTTAGGGGCCCTAAGTTAGGTGCTATCTGCACAATGGCATCAGGGAAGTCCCTCATCCTCAGAAGGGGGTATAGCACTCTGACCAAGTATATGTGGGACATTCCCTGTTTGTACAAGAGGCTATTGACATTTCCAAGTCCACACAAGGAACTCCAGGACATGCTCTGTTTTGTCTAGGATATATGGCACATTTCCTGTCTTCCCAGGGGACCCTAGGACCATTGTCATCTGTGGAAGTGGATGTGGGGACATAGTGACATGCCCTAGGATCTTCAGGACATTTGACAAATGTCTCAGTGTTTCCAGCATGTATGATATCTGGCCACGATCCTTTTCAGAATTCCTTATCTGCACAAGGAACTCTCAGACATTTGCCATCTTCTCAAGGGAATGTGGGATGTACCCTGCTTCTCAAAGAGCTACAGAACCATCCATGTTGGAACAAGGGACCATACGACCTTTGGAATCAGCTCAAGTGGCTCTGATAAACCTATCATCTTCACAAAGGGCTACAAGACATTTTCCACGTGTCTAAGATGCTTTGGAACATTTGCCAACTAGTGTAGGGGCTCTTAAACATTCCCCAACTCATCAGGGCACTCATGGATGTTTGTCATCTGCCCAAGAGGCTATTGAAGTTTTTCAATCTGACTATGAACATGTGGAAAATTCTCCTTATGCCACAGGTGATCTGGAATCTTCTCCATCTGCTCCAAGGGCTCTTGGACATACACTATTTGACAAAAAGCTTGAAAAACTTTCTTTATCTGCAAAGGGGATGCTGAGTAATTCAAAATCTACCTAAGAGACTCAAGAACATTTAACCTCTTCACTAGGGAATCTGAAACCTTGCCAATCTGCCAAGGAGAGACTTCGAACTTTGACACCTACACAAATTGTTCTGGAATGTGTTCTAAGTATTTCAGGCACTCCAGGAATTTTGTCATCTGCTTCAGGGCATATGGAACTTTCCTCATTAGCGAGTAAGATACCAGAGCATTCACAATGTGCTGAAGGGGATGTGGAATCTTCTTCCTCTGTTACAGAGGCTCTAGGACCTATGCCATTTGCCCAAAAGACTTTGGAAAATTCCTTATCTGGACAAGGGATTATGGAACCATTGTCATTTTCCCAAGTGGAAGTAGAACATTTATTTCCCACCCAAGGGACTGTGGAACTGTCCATGTCCACAAAAGGGAGAGTAGAAAGTATATCATCCCCTGAATGCTATGGGATGGTCTATATGTCAAATTGCTCTGATTGGTCAATAAATAAAACACTGATTAGCCAGTGGCTAGGCAGGAAGTATCGGCAGGACTAACACAGAGGAGTAAAGAAAGAACAGGAAGGCAGAAGGAGTTACTGGCAGCCGCCACCATGACAAGCAACATATAAAGATGCCAGTAAGTCACGAGCCACATGGCAAGGTATAGATTTATGGAAATGAATTAATTTAAGCTATAAGAACAGTTAACAAGAAGCCTGCCATGGCCATACAGTTTGTAAGCAATATAAGTCTCTGTGTTTACTTGGTTGGGTCTGAGCGGCTGTGGGACTGGTGGGTGACAAAGATTTGTCCTGACTGTGGGCAAGGCAGGAAGACTCTATTTACAAATGGCACCCAACATGGGGCAAGAGTTTCCACCTAAAACCTGAAAAAAAAAATTCTAAAACGGAGCTAAAAACAGTTCCTAGTTGTTTCTCTCAAGTTAGTGGCAGCCTGCATGTTTGAGCTACTATGGCGGGTTCCTGGAGTCCGTGCTCAACCTGACCTGTAGTATGACGGGAATGAGGCCTCTACAAATGACACATTAAACTACGTGGTGGATTTAGCCTTTGCTAGTACAAAACGAAAAGAGGTTTCTGGGCTACACGCTGCTTTGATAGAAATATAGACCCACTATTTCTAAAAGTTGATGGCTCCCAGAGCTGACAAAAAAGATCCAAGGCCCTCCCAACTTTCACTATCTGGCCCAGGGCCTCTAGGACCTTCCCCACCTAACACTGGCATTCAAAGACCTTTATCAACTCTAGAGGCTGCAGGAAACTCAACAAGTGCACCAGCTTCTTATCAATCTTACCCATCTACCCTACAAACTCTAGATCATTTGCACTCTGCTAATGGACCAGTTGATCTCTTCATATCAGAACAGGGAGAGTTGGATCCTATACCACTTACCAAAGGGGCTCTAGGACTTTTGGTAGCTTCTCCAGGGCTCAGGAAACCATCAGAATCAGGACACAGGATGCTTGGGCATTTGTCATATGTGGTAAAAGATGGAGAATTTTCTCCATCTGACACAGTAGCCAAAACCACTTCCCTTTCTGCTCTACATTCACCTTTTGCCACAGGGGCTTTGGAATCTTTCTCATCTGGTCAGAGATCTCAAAGGTCTTTGTTATCTCCTAGGGAAGGTGTAAAAGACTTACCCTCTGTACTGGATACATAGTAACCTTCCACATCTAATTCATAGGCCCTAGAACCTTTGGTAACTACTCAAAGGCCTCTGCAAATTTACACACCTGTCAAGCAGGCTCTGTGTCCTTTGCTATCTATACTTTGAGATGTGGAACATTCCACTTCTCCCAGAGTATTTCCAAGAGGATACCAACTTGTTCCAAATGTTCTTGGCCATCTGTCAACTAGAGAAGAGTCTGTGGAGTCTTCTTTGTCTGCTCTAGGAACTACAGATATTTCTCCATTTGCTCCAGGGCCTTCAGAACGTTCCTCATTACGAAATCCAACTCAAGACCCTTCTCCTTGTCCTCAAGAGGTGGTGAGGTATTTTCTATCTGAACAAGGTTCTTTGGGACCATCTCTATCTGCGCCAGGTTCTCTGGACCACTGGCATCTACACTAGGGGTTGGGGGACCTTTGCTATCTGGAGAACATACTATCTAGCTGTCTGCATCTGCATCAGGGATCAAAGCACATTTGCTATCTTACCTTAGGTCTTCAGCATCTAAAAATTATGACCAGATGAAGGTGTGTGGCTGGAGAATTTCTCTCTCGCTCCCTCCAAGTCCCGGCAGTCCGACAGCCCACTTATAAAATAAACACGCAGACACTTATATTATTTAAACTGTTTGGCCTCAGCTCAGGCTTCTAGGTATCTAGTTCTTACATCTTAAATGAATCCATTTCTATAAATCTATACCTTGCCACTTGGCTCGTGGCTTACGGGCATCTTCACATGCTGCTTGTCATGGCGGCGGCTGGCAGCCTCTCCTTCCTCCTTCCTGTTCATTCTTTTCTCCTCTCTGTTAGTCCCCCCTATACTTCCTGCCTAGCCACTGGCCAATCAGTGTTTTATTTATTGACAAATCAGAGTAATTTGATATACAGACCATCCCACAGCAAAGGTGGGACTTTTGCCATCTGTCTATGGAGATCGTGGACCATCTCTGTTTGATAAAACGGGATCTGGAAAGAACCAAGCCTGCAGAAGGGGCTCTAGAAAATATATCACCTGATCAAGTGGCTATGAAACTTCCAACTTGTTCCCAGGAGCCTAATAAATCATCTCTATCTGGCCAAGGTCATCTACCACATTCACTCTGTGTATAGAGACTCTGGGAACTGTTCTGTCTGATCAGAGAAGTGAAGAATCTTTGTTATCCCCCTCAGAAGATACAGAAAATCCACAATCTGCACCAGGTGCTCTGGTGCAGGAACCTACTCTATCTACCCCAAGGCCTCAAGACACTTTTGCTAACTATACTAGCGCCTCTGAAAGGTTCCATATCAGTCTATGATCCTCTGTCCTTTGCCATTCACCCTAGAGGCTGTCAAGCTTTCCATATCATCTCCAAACTGCCTGAGACCATCCCGATCTGGCCAGGGGGAGCTAGGATATTTGTTAACTATAGGATAGGCTGTAGAACATTCTCCAGCAGCCTCACTAACTACAAGAACACTGTCCTCACCCCAAGGGTTTCAAGGGCATTCATTATCTACCCCAAGTGCTCAGGAACCTTCTCAATCTGGCCTAGGGGATCTAGCACCTTTAATTTCTTCCCAATGGCATCAGAAAAGTTCTAGATTGACTCAAGGGGTACTGTACACTTCAGCATCTGCCTAAGAGTCTCTAGAACCTTCAGAGTCTTCTCTCAGTGTTATGAAAACTCACCAATCTTACCAGAGGATTCATGCACATTTATTACCTGTGGTATAGTCTGTGGGAGCTTTTTATCAGCATCATGGACTGCAGTCACTTCACCTTCTACTCCACGGTCTCTGGAACACATGACATTACTACAAGTGACTTCAGCAACTTCTTTAACTCATTAAGGTGTAGTGGGACTTAGCCTCCCTTCACGAAAGTCTCCAGAAATGTCGCCATTGGCACAAGGGGCCCTTGAAACTTTAGCATCTGTCCAATGAGATGGCAGAAATTCTCAATTAGAAAAAGATAGTGTGGGACATTCTGTATCAGTACAGGTGATTTTAGAATCATCACCATGTACCACATGGCCTCTAGTATCTACTCCATATGTCCATAGGGAGCCAGGAAGGATGCCATCTACCCAAGATGCTGCAAAACATTCCCTGTCTCCTAGAGGAGCTCTGGGACTGCCCATATCTACAAATGGGACTCTAGAAAATTTGCCACCTGATCAGGGACCTACAAAACATTCAAATTCTTTTGAGTAGGCTTCTAGACATTCTAAGTTTATCAAAAGTCCTCTGAAATATTTACCACCTGCTGCAGAGGCTCTGAGGCCTTCCTCTAGCCATGGAATTAAAAAGCCTTTATTATCTTCCCCAGGGGCAGGGACACCTTCATCGTCAGCATCGGATACTCAGAAACCTCTGCAAACTACTCTAGGGACTCTACCAAGTCTGATCTCTAATCAAAGGCCTCAGGAATGTTCTGTGTCTGTTCAGGGTACACTGGGTTCTTTCTCATCAGGTTGGGGTCTCTGGAACATTGGGCATCTTCCATATTGATTCTGGATCCACCAGCATCTTTCCAAAATAAGCAAGGGCACTAGTCTTGCATAGTAGAATCTGAGGATATATTGCCATCTGTCCAAGGGACTACAGAGCCTCTGCCATTTTCCACAGGATGTTTACAACATGGCCAAGGATCTCAGAAATCTTCCTTTTCAGTCTCAAAGAATCTAGCACATTTGTTATCTACTCAACTTTGCATATCTGCTCAGGAAACCCTGGGCCCTTTGCCCCACAGTCTCTATAACATTCAACATCTTCTCAAAAGATTCTGGGATGATCCAAGTCTGCCCAGTGCATATATAGGCATTTGTCTTTTGTCCCAGATGCTTTGGGAATGTCTCCACTTGTTCCAATGACTACAAGCACATTGTCACCTGCCTAAATGACTCCTGGACTTTGCTCAGTAATATGAACAAGTCCAGCCCCATTCTCATCTTTGCAAAAAGATGAGGGATCTTGCCTATATTCACAAGCAACTCTGGGACTGAAAACAACCACAAGGCTCTCTAGATCCTTCACCATCTACTCAGGAGCCTGGGCAAACTTCCCTATATGCAAAAGCCACTTTGGGACAGCCCAGAGCTACAAAGGCTATGGAAGGACATTCAGCCTCTACCTCAGGGACTCTAGGATCTAATCACAGTGCCCAGAAGGAACTAGGAGATTGTCCACCTGCCCAAGTGCCTCTGGTAATTTCCTTATCTACACAAACAACTCTAGAATCTTGTTCATCTGTCCAAAAGGCTCTGAGACCTTCCCTATCTACCAAGGGTCTTTAAAACTATCCACACCCACACAAGGAACTATAGGAACTGTGCCATCTTCTCAAAGTGTTTGAAACACCCAACTTCTTGCTAGGTATCTGTAAGATTTTCTCCATCTGCCCAACATACTCTACAAGGTTCAGTATCTTCCCTGAGGGCAACAGGACCTTTCCTATCTACCCAGGAAACTCAAGTATTTTTTTTTCTTCAGCAGAGGATGTAGAACATTTACAATCTGCACCAAGTGCTCAGGAACATCCTCTGTCTGTTCCAGGGACTCTAGGACGTTGGCTATTTTCTAAAAGGCCTAAAGAACTCTCTACAGCTGCATAGGGAACTTTCCTGTGCAAGGGACTCTGGAACCTTCAGTATATTCCTCAGGGGTTTGGGGACAACATCAATACTTCCACAATACTTTGGGGCATTTGCCGCATGCATAAGAGGGCATGGAATCTTTTAAATCTGCTCCAGGGGTGATAGTAGCTTTACTATCACCTCCACTGCCTGGAGGACATTTCATCTTCTATGCAAGGAGCTGCAGAGTATTTTCCCTCTGGCCAAGGGTATCTAGCACCTTTGAAATCTGCTCAATGGCCTCTAAAGCTTTCTATGTCAGCCCACAAAATGCTGCATACATCACAATCTGCTGAAGGGGCTCTACAACCTTCAGCATCTTCCTCAGTAGCTCCAGAACCATATACAAATTCCCTGTCTACCCAAGGGACTGAAGGAACATCTCCATCCCCACCAGAGCATCTGGGTCCTACTGCATCACCAAGAGCAGCTCCATCATCTTCTCATTTTGATGAAGGGGTTGTGGGCTCTTACCTTTCAGTATGAGGGACTCTGAAAATGTCCAAATCTGCACAAGGGGCTCCAGGGTCTTCCCAAGATTCCCAGGGCACTCAGGGGCATTTCTTATCTGCCCAAGGCTCGATGGCAGAGTACACATCTGCACAACAGCCTGTAGGATGTTTGCCATCAACTACAGGAACTATGGGGTCTACCCCAAATACTCAGGTGGTATTAGGGCCTGTGCCATCTTATCAAAGGCCCTTGGGAATTTCTTTATTTGCACAAGGAACTCTAACATCTTGGTGATCTGCCCAAGGGTCTCTGTGGCCTTCCTTATCTGCCCAAGTTTCTCTAAAACTATCCACACCCACACAAGAAAGTGTAGGAATTCTTATCTTTTCTGAGGTCTTTGAAACATCCAACTTCTTCCCAGGAGGCTCCAAGAATTTCTCCATCTGTCCAATGTACTTTTCAAGGTTCAGAATCTTCCATAAGAGCTATAGGACATTTACTACATAGCCAGGAAACTCAAGGATCTTTTTTGTCTTCAACAGAGGATGTAGAACATTCACCATCTGCACCAAATACCCAGGAACATCCTCTATTAGTTCCAGAGACATTAGCACCTTTGCTATCTTCTAAAGGTAGTAAGGAACTCCACACAACTATAGAGGGTACTTTGCCTGTAAAATCCTTCCAAAGGACTCTAGAACCTTCAGTACATTCCTCTCCATCTGTCCAAGGTCCTAGAGAGACTTTACTATTTAACAAATGCCTAGAGGACTTTCATCATATGCCCCATGTGATCCAGCACCTCTGCTCTCTGATCATTGGCCTCTAGAACTTAGTATATCTGTCCAGGGTTCTCTGAGTCCTTCAGCATCTACCAAAGGAACTCTAGAGTCCTTGTCATCTTCTGGAGACATCCTAGGAACACTCCATTCTACACAGAGGTGTCATGGGCAATGTGTGCCCAGATCGTAACCCCCAGAGAGACCACCAAGGACGAGCATACCAGAATGCAAAAGCAAGGTTTACTTCTGCTGCAAGTCATGACAGGGAACTCATCTCAAGCTATCTCAAGTGAGGCAGGGAAGAGTTACTCTTTCTTGGGGAAGTTAGTTTTTATAGGCAAAACCCATAAAATTTCTTAGAGGGGAGGGGGTTAGTACGGGTCCATCCTTGATTGGGTCCATCCTTGATTGGTCCAGTTTTTCCCGGGCCTGGACTTTATCTTATTCTAGCTTATCTGTTTGCCCTGTCAGGAGTTTTACAACTCATCTCTGGGGTCTGGTCATGTTATCTCTGTAGAGGGGCATCTCGTGGTTAATTGGTTACCATCAGACATCCTGACTTTGTTCTTTTGAGTTCCTGGGGCTGGCGCCATCATTTCTGGGGACTTGAAACTGGCCTGGGTCTATCTATATTGATATATCTTTGTCTAAGGCCCCTTTTTTGAGACAATAGAGTGAGGGTCTTGTTGTGCCTTGATCGCGTCGTCAAAGCTGCCACTGGAGACTTTAGGTACAGAATGCAAAAGTAAGGTGTATTTTAAGTTTACAAGCCTCCAGGGAGGCTCTTCCAAATCTCTCACTCACACCAGGGAGGTTGGAAGGAGCGCTCCCCTTTCTTTGTGAGGCTAGTTCTTAAAGGCACAGACCATATAATTTATTTTAACCCGCCTCCCTCTTCTAGTCTTTTGGTTTAATATTCTGAGTCTGTGTTTTCCAGAGTCCCTGTAGCAGATACAGCCACCTGGGGAAAAGGGGTCTAAGTTCTTATCTACACTTAGGAATCCTGGTTTAAGCTTCTCTTTGTCTGTAGGGTATAGAGTGTGTGTGTGTGTGGGGGGGGGGTTACTGAGGTATCACAGGCAATTGTCCCATGTAGGGGGTACTTTGGAAACTTCATCTTCTCTAGGGACTTCTGTGTATCTACCAAATCCCCTTGGACTTTCCTCTTTAGAACAAGGGAGTCAAGCAACTTCTCATTATGCACAAAGATCTGTGGGTTCCTGCCTATCTACACAAGGGACAATGGAACTGTCCACATCTATACAAAGGACCCAAGGACATCCTCCACCTTCTCAAAGGCTTTCAAGAACTTCTTCATATACATAAGATACAGGCTTACAGTCCACTTTTGTGCAAAGCACAGTAGCACATATACCATCTATGCAAGTGTCTCAGGAAAATATGCACAATGCCTAAAAGATGGTAGGAACTTTGAAATCTGCCCAAGGGTCTCAAAAAAATTTCTATAACTGCACAAGGGTCTCTAGAACCTTGGCCACCTCCCTGGGAGAGTCCAGGATATTCAACATCTGCACCAGGTGCATGCAAATCTTTGACAGCTATGCCAGGACATGTGGTATCTGATGAAGGGACATTGAAACTTTCCCTATCTACTCAGGCAAACTTGAGTCCTTTCCTTTCTTCCCAAAGCCTTTGGGAACCTTCCCTGTCTGTAGAAGGGACTTTGGATCTCTCCACACATAAACAGAGTACTGTAGGACCTTCTGTTTCTTCCTATTGACCTCTTGAGGCTTTGAAGGATGCCCAAAGGGTCAACAAACAGATTCATCAGCTGAAGACTCTTTAGGATCTATGCCTTCTTCAAAAGGGCACACGGTAATTTCTTCATCAGGATAAGGGATTCTAAGATCTACAACATCTTCCCTGGGGCCTTTGGTAATTTCCTTATTTGTTCAAGTGACTTCAGGAGCTTTGTCTTTCTAAGAAGCTGGAAAACCGTGCCTGTCTTCATAGTGAACTTTGGAAGTTTCTACATATACACGTTGTGATCTAAGAATATCCAATGGCTCAATAAAGGATTTGGGATCTTCACCATCTATTCCAGTGACTCTAGGAACTTCTCCATCTACCCAAGTGGATTTAGGAGTGTCTCCACCTGTACCGTTGTTTCAAAGACCTCCCCTCTCTGCCCGGCGTGATCTAGGAACATCCACATCTGCCCAAGGGGCTATGAAACTTTCACCAGCTATCCAGGGGTATACAGAATCTTTGCCATAACCCCAAGACAATCTGAGACTCAAGTCTCCTTCCCTGGGAACTTGGGGACCTTCAAAAATTTCCCAGGGGAAAGAGTCTCTAGGACATTCATCATTTGCCCAAGGGTCTTCAGAAACTTCCACATCTTCCCACAAAGTGCTAGGCCCTTCTTATCATGAAGGGGCTATAGCACAGTTTCCAACTGTCCCAGGAGATGGACTTTCTCCCTCTGCTCAGGGCATACTGCGAGCTTTCCCATCTTCCCACATTAGTCTGGAGACATCATGTGTCCAGAGATCTGTAGATGCTTCATTAGATGTGCAAAGTGCTATACAACTTCAGCCTCACTGCCCAGGGTATCTGGGACCTTCACAACGTACTCCAAAGACATCAGAAACTTTGCCATCTCCCCATGTGGGTTTTAAATTTTCTGAATCTTCATCATGGACTCTCGGAACTTTGCCACCTCTCCCAGGAAATCTGGGACATTCAATATCTGAACAATGTGCTGTGTGCCCTTGTGATACTGACCAACCAATTCAGAGATCATCAACATCTCTCCAGCAAACTCTTCAACTTTCTCCATCTTGTAAAGTTCTGTGGGACCTACTCCATTTGTACCAGGGACCTTGGAATCTTTATTTTCAGCCCAATTGTGTTCAGAATTGTCTAGATCTGCCCACGGGTTTCTGGGACCTTCACCACCTCAGCAAGGGTGTTTTGGAGATTCACTATCTGCCCAAGGGGCTCTGGGTACTTCCATATCAACACAAGAGTATAGGACATTAAAAACCTGATCAAGGGTCTCCAGAAACCTCTACATCTTACTAAGAGGATCTTGGCCCTTCTTTAGCCCAAGAGACTTTAGCATATTCATCTGCTCCAGGAGATTGTGAACTTTCCCAATCTTCAGAAGGTACTCTAGGAACATCACCATCTACCCAAGGTGCTAGAGAAACACCATCATCTGCCCATGGGCCTGTAGTGTCTGCACCATCTACTCAAAGTGTCCAAGGAATCTAGGCTCCTTTGTAGAGGCCTCTGGGTCCTCCCCAATTCAAACTAGAGACATCAGAACCTTTGTCATCTTTAGAGGTTCGTATAACTTTAAAATCTGTCTCAAGGACTCTAGAAACTTTGGCATCTATCCCAGAGGCACTGAAACTTTCAACATCTGCCCCTGGTGCTGTGGGCCCTTCTATGTCTGACCAAGAGATATTGGTGTCACCAACACTTTCCCAGGACACTCTGGAACATTCTCCATCTGACCAATGGTCTGTGAAATCTGCCTCATCCCCAACTGGGCATATAAGGGCTTCACTAACAGACCAAGGTTTACAGGAAATGTCTTTGAGTAAAAAAGTGACTCCTGAAGTTTCACGACCTCAGAAAATCTATTTAGGAAATGTGTTGTCTACACAAGAGGATCTGGGACTGTCCACATCAGCGCAATAATCTCTTGGACATTTGTTATCTGCTCAAGGGTCTGCACATACTTCCTCGTCATCCAGGTCCTTGTTTGGAACAAGAGCCTTTAGGAGAGCTATCATCTGATCCAGGAGATCTTGGACTTTCTGACTTTTCCCAGTGGACATTAGGAACATCACCATCTACCCAAAGGACCTTATCAATACCATCTTCTATCTATGGTATTACAGAAACTTCACTACCCCCCAAAATTCTCAAAAGCATCTGCCTCCTTCAGTGCAGACTCTGCAACTTTCCCCTCTTACACCAGAGACATCAGAAAATTTGTCATCTACCATATTGGCTTGTAATATATCAGACTTTTTCCTGGGAACTTTGGAAACTTTGCCATATATCCCAGGATCTCTGGGACTTTCAATCTCTGCCCAAGGTCCTATGGCACTTTCTGTATCTGAAAAAGAATTTTCAGGACCATCAATATCTTCTAAGAAAACTCTGGAACCTTCTCCAGCTGGCCAAGGGTCTCTGAGACTCACTTCTTCTGTGTGTGGAAATGTTACCTTCTCCCTCAGAACATGGTTGTCAGAAAATATCTTCAAGTGTACAGGGAGAGTCACCATTTCAGTAAAGCTGTGTAGCAAGTTTATTGTATTCACAAGGGACTCGGGGACTGTCCACATCAGCACAAGAATCTCTTGGACATTCACCATCTTCTCACAGGTCTCCATATACTTCCTTGTTGTCCCAAGAGGCTCCAGGCCCTTGTTTGGACCGAGGGCCTTTAGGACAGTCATCATCTGATCTAGGAGAACATAGACTTTGTGACTCTGCCCAGGGGAAAATAGAAACATCACCATTTACCCAAAGCAATCTAGAAATACGATCTCCTACCCATGGGACTACAGAAACTTCACCATCTGACCAAGATTCCCTATGAATTCTACCTCTTTCAGTGCAGACTCTCCAACCTTCTTCCCTTATGCCAGAGACATCAGAACCTTTGCCAACTACCAAAGAGGTTTGTAAAACTTTAGAATCTGTGTCAGAGACTCCAGAATCTTTTACATCTGTGCTAGGGGCTCTTTTGAACTCTAACCAAGATGCTCTGGGCCCTTCAGTGGCTGACCAAAGGATTCTGGAACCATTAACATCTCTTCATAATACTCTAGAAACCTGAAAAACAGCCCAAGGGGTTCTAGAACCTATGCCATCTACCCAAGAAATGTGGGACTTTCATTTTTCAACAGAGTTTCTGGGACTGTCCATTTGTGCATCTGGCCACTTTATTCTCATTCCTTCTCATGAAGACTGCCCTTATCCCAAAATAAGCCCTAGAATTTCCAATTCTACCCAAAACATATCAAGACATGACCCATTGTCTGAGGGGGATATCAGACATTCCCTTTCAGGCATTAATGGCTTAAGATCTTTCCCTTCTGCCAAAAGTAGGCTCACATTCTTTGATGTACGAACAAAAGGACTCAAGTCTTACCTCTACTCTGAAGAGGAGCATTTCACCTCCAATGTAATGAGAATTGAGCTTAAGATCTAGTTGCCTTCCTAAAGAAGATCTCAGGCATTCTCCCTCTCCACAAAGTGGCTCCAGACATTCTAAATCAAAGAAAACAAAACTGAGACATGCTTCTAAAGAAGCAGGCCTGAAATCTCTCCCATCAGAAGATGGGGGCTTGAAAGTTTACCATTCTTCCAAAAAGGGAGGCAAAGCTTCCATTTCTGACAGAAAGGTTGTAAGGCTTAAGACTGAGCCCAAAATGAACATCACCACTTCTCCTTCTCCCAAGGGAGACTGCAGATCCTCACGATCTCATGAGGAGGGCCGCAGAAGTTCTCCATCTTCCCAAGGTGTCCCTCGACATTCCAAATCTACCAAATCCAAGTTGGAAAAGGCCCCATCTGACAAAGCAGATGTTCACACTTCCAATTCAGAGCACGAGGGCTGTAAACAATCCTCTTTGTCATAAAGTGGGCTTAGACATTCTTCTTCTGCCAAAAGGGACCAGAAACCAAAAGCTACAATCCAAGAGAACACACAACCTTCCATCTATACAGAAGGGGCTACTCCCTCTTATGAAGAGAATCTGAGGCATTCTACCTTTCCCCAAGGGACTTCCAGTCATCTACTTCTACTACTACCACCACAAGACCCAGATACACCCCTTATACTCAAGAAGCCATCAAAACTTCCCTTGCAGCCCAAGAAAGCTTCAACTCATCTACAGATGTTGACAGTCCCAATGGGAGTGTCACATCTTCTTCATCACCCCAAAGTGATGATGTCAAACACCCTGATTCTACCAAGGAAGACCTTAGACATGCTCTTTCTGTCCAAGAAAGCTTCCACTAATGCCATAGAGGGGCTGGGGGCTCTTTGTCTTGTCCAATGGGAACTCATATATTCACCAGTTCCAAACGCGAGTGCTACATCATTCCCTGTTGTCTAAGGGAAATTCAGATACACCCTATCTCAACTAGGGAACCTGAGATCTTCCCTCTCTTACCAAAGGACAGGCACAGGCTTTCAATATGAATACGGGGCCCTTCTCTCCTAGGAGGCCACAGATATTCACGTTCAAACTCTTGCAGTCTCCAAAAGACCCCACTGCAAAAACAGAGCTGGAGTTCTAACCTCTGCCCTCAAGGAGGTATCAGAACTTCTCAATGTGACCAAAGGGGCCCCAGACCTTCTTATGGCTGCCTGGTTCAAGACAGCCTTAGAATGGTTCAATCTGAAAGCGAGAGCCACAAGCATACCCCATCTAACAAAATGAGCCTCAGATATGCTCCTTATGACCAAAGGGAATTCAGAGATGTGCCCCCTAAAAAGAGTGGGTCAGAACTTCAACTCTGCCCTAGGGAAACCACCCCCCCACATATTCCTTCTGCCCATGGAGGCTTCAGACCTTACTAGCCTGTCAAATTGAAGTTCTCAAGATACTCATCTCAAGAGGTGAGCCTGGGCCATACTCTCTTACCATGACATCTTCAGATCGTTTTATCCACAAGCTGGCCTCATATTTTTTCACTTTGTGCTCCCCATGAACAATGGGAGTTTAGAATGTTTTCTTGTTATCAAACATCTGTCAAATCTTTGACTTCCATTCCTGGCTATGTCAGATGCACATCAAAGCATCAGATAGCCCCCCCCCACCCCTGACTATAAGCAAAGCAGGTGTTTCCCTTCTGATTAAGAATAGGTCACAATTTCTACCTAGAACATGCTGTACAATCTATTACCCCTTGAGAACAGTGTGTGCTCCTTCTGACTAATGTGGCCCTAGACTGACTTCTTCTAGGCTGGTGGGTTACAGATCAACTCCCTCTACCTAAGAGGCTCTTAATCATCTGACCTCATGACTTCTGTCCAAAAATAAGAGTACCTGATGCCTGAAGTCCTAGAGACTAAGAGTATCCAGCAGTGCCCTAAACCCAGGCTATATGACTTTAACTCGGTCAGCAGAAATAAAGAAGCCATGCCCTTTATGTTCAGAAGTAGGTAACTGAATTGGTCAGGAGACCTAGCTGGGAACTGCCTCCCAGCATGTTGGAGATTGATCACACTGCAGCCTGCCCTGAATGGCATGGATGTTCTAGATTCCCATGAAGATTGGATAATGAAATGTTCAGGCCTTCTCTAATTCCCACATTGACCCTTAATATACCCCTGTTCCCCATTAGAATCTTTGAAATTTCTGCTTTCCCCAACATATGAACAGACTTTCTGCCTCCAAAGTATGGTGTCCTCAAAATTCCCTGTTTGTCTGTTGCTGCCTAGAACATTTTCACTCTGACCAAGGGTTCTCCAAATTGTGTTTCTTTTCTTTTTTTTCCTTTTATTTTATTTTACAATACCATTCAGTTCTACATATCAGCCACGGACTCCCTTGTTCTCCCCCCTCCTACTCCCCTTCCCTTCTCCCCAGCCCACCCCCATTCCCACCTCCTCCAGGGCAAAGTCTCCCCCGAGGACTGAGATCGACCTGGTAGACTCAGTCCAGGCAGGTCCAGTCCCCTCCTCCTACACTGAGCCTAGCTCCCTGCATAAGCCCCAGGTTTCAAACAGCCAACTCATGCAATGAGCACAGGACCTGGTACCACTGCCTAGATTCCTCTCAAACAGATCAAGCCAATCTACTGTCTCACCTATTCAGAGGGCCTGATCCAGTTGGAGGCCCCTCGGTCTTTGGTTCATAGTTCATGTGTTTCCATTCATTTGGCTATTTGTCCCTGTGCTTTATCCAACCTTGGTTTCAACAATTCTCGCTCATATAAACCCTCCTCTTGCTTGCTAATTAGACTCCTGGAGCTCCACCCTGGGCCTAGCCGTGGATCTCTGCATCCAGATTCCTCAGTCCTTGGATGGGGTTTCTGGCATGACTATTAGGCCAAATTGTGTTTCTTACAACAGGGCCTCAGAGTTATTGCTTCAGAACCAGAAGGCAATTAGTGAATGTCTGAGGTCCCCAGGCTCTTAAAGGAAAGGTGTGACAATGTACCCTGAACACTGGGGAATGGCTGGAGCCTTTGAGGTTGAGGGCATAGATCTGAAACCCCCTTGAGTTACTAGTGAATATTGTGAGTTTCCTTAGTTCTAGAGAGAGAAGATTGAGGCAACCTCAGCAACTGGGGAAGATCTGAGAACCTGTGGTTCTGAAGGACAGATCAGAAGCCCCCTCAGTCCACACAGCAGTTTGGAGACCTGTGGTTCCAAAGTGGTAGGTCTGAAGCTTGTGTGAGAAATAGTGGAGTGCGTTTTGCTTCCTGGTTCATACTTTCCCCAGTGCCTGAAGTGGAGCTCAAATTGTTCTCAGGGGCCTACAATTCACCCTTATGAGTAAAGAACCATCAGAGCTGTACTTCTTTGCATGTGTGACCTCACACATTCCCCTGTTAACTAAGATTGCTGTAGAGGTGATGCCTCTGTGACCAAGATAACCATACAAATGCTTATGTGACCAATGGGACCTTACAACTTTCTGCTTTTAGATCATAGGCAGGAGATAGAGAGATGAAGTCATCTGTCAAGACATCTCGCTCAAAAGTTGGTTATAAAAAATGCACTATTGTTATCTTTTATTCATAGATATATACAGCTGAACACAACCTTGAGGAAA